>NC_048551.1:10854922-11159542 GCF_902806685.2 Maniola hyperantus
TTGGTTAAAGTGCTATGTCTACAATGTACTATGTCGACATTTGGGATATAATTTTAAAGAGCCTCAATAGCTCAACTGGTAAAGGAGTGGACTGAAAACCGAAAGGTCGACGGTTCAAAAATCCTAAAAAACGACTAAGCAAAGCAGAATAAAATAAATATTTAAGGGCCCTACAACAAACGTACGTGATTTTTTTGCCGTTTTATATATGATGGTACGGAACCCTTGGTGCGCGAGTCCGACTCGCACTTGGCCGGCTTTACGCATGGATAGATATAGAGTGACATAGACTACTTTTATCCCGGAAAATCAAAGAGTGCCCACGGGATTTTTAAAAAAATAAATCTACGCGAAGTTGCGGGCATCAGCTAGTGTTGAAATAAAATACACGACATAATGTACAAATATTATATTAAGAAATATGTTTCACATTTCTATTAATACCATCTTGAATTCACAATGTCATGTCATCGATAACTAGGACATCGTTATAAGGGCATCTTGTATTGGACAATCTGCGAATGTAGGTTAGATAGATCTTATAGGTAAGCTGGGTCCCTAGATGCAGGCTTTACATGCAAGTTTCATATTAAAATTACTAGCTGATGCCCGCGACTTCGTACGCGTGGATTTAGGTTTTTAAAAATCCCGTGGGAACTCTTTGATTTCTCGGGATAAAAAGTAGCCTATATCACTTTCCAGATCTTTAACTATACCCATGCAAAAAATCACGTTGATCCGTTGCTCCGTTGCGACGTGATTGAAGGACAAACCAACAAACCAATAAACCAACAAACCAACAAACCATCAAACAAACACATTTTCACATTTATAATATGGGTACTGATGTTGCATTCCATTCAGAATACAGAAACCTTCAAGTGTGGGTATTCACTTATTATATTATACTACACTAGCTTATGCTCGCGACTTCGTCCGCGACAAAAATTTCAAACACCTATTTCACCCCCTTATAGGTTGAATTTTAGAAAATTCTTTCTTAGCGGATGCCTACGCGACGTCATAATAGCTATCTGCATGTCAAATTTCAGCCTGATCCGTCCAGTAGGTTAAGCTGTGCTTTGATAGATCAGTCAGTCAGTCAGTCAGTCACCTTTTCCTTTTATATATTTAGATGATATTATATGCAACTTCCTACGATAGCGTGAATTTGGGTTTTTAAAAACCCCGTGTGAACTCTTTGATTTCTAGGGATAATAAGCGCCGATTCTGTCATGTTTCTCCAAACTGAATTTAGAAGTAGCTGCATCTTTTTTTTTAATTGAAAAAATAAGATGTAACATGAACTTTACATTTAAAGAGCTTTTTAAAAGTCAAAATTTAGTCAAAATTGTTTAAACTGATGAGGCGTGAAAAGAGCAAACAGAACACGTACAAATACATTTTGACCAACAAAGAAAAGTGGTCACGGTGATAAGGACAAAAACAATCATTTTGTCACTTTCTAATAAGAGCTTAAATGCATTTACCTATCTCGTTTTAACAGTAAGACATTAGGGCTACTTCTAAAGCTATTTGTTCTGAGAGTTTAGTGATTGTGCACAACAGAATCGGCTCCAGTGGATGAATAGGCACCTTCTAGACTTTCACCAGAGGGCTTAACCTGCGCCCCACAAGAAAATTTTGTGCACGCATTTTCTCGTGTTATTCATAGAGATGACAGGAGTAAATGCGTAGACAAAATTTTATCGTGGGCACGACGCGGACGTGCTGGTGGTGCGGGCGTGATTGTCGTCAAGGAAAAAAATCCTTTGCATACGCGTAAACATCAGTACCCGTAGTACAAGATTTTACGTCTCACCAAACCAAACCAAATTCGAGAGTCGAAATACTTCCGCGTTACAGTAAAATGGACCTAAACGGCCTTGAATTTAAGTCAAATATTCTATGCCACTGATTTTAATTTCGCAATGTTTCCGCTTGGAGCGCTGGCTGTAGAAGTGTAGACAAACTTGAGCTTTAAAACAAGGCTTTTAAGATCCAGTTTACTGTAACGCGGCAGTATTTCGACTCTCGAATTTGGTTTGGTTTGGTGAGACGTAAAATCTTGTACTACGGGTACTGAGTGGCAATATACAAGATTTTCTGAGAATTAATCTTTAGGGGGATGAAGGTGGTTTTAATGTTGGTAGGGAAAATTTAATTCCCTGCGTCTCGGATGTTATCGAATAGATACTTTCCTCTTGACTTCAAATGTAGGTTACGGAATAAATAAATCAAAGGTAAGTACTGTGTCTGTTTAAAGAAGAAGAATTATTTATTTATCTTGTTTTTTACTGACTGCCATCTTGTATAATTTATACAATTATTATTATTGAGAATAATATTATTGTTATTCGAAGATTTGAATTGATAAAGGTTCTTATGAGTACGCAATTTAAATAATGTAATAGTTAAATTTAAGTTAATTGAGTAAATTAATTATTTTAATTGAGGAGGTAGATATATAGATTATAGAGAAAGGTTCAAGAGGTGTAAATGAGCGCCACAAGGGGCTTACACAAGGTATACTATGCATCTAGATATTCCCCTTTCCTATAAGTATCTAACCAAATTTCTCTTAGGTTGCTTGGAGGTTAGGCAGACTTGCGACCAATTAAAAATAATGTGCTGAATTTTGCAAGGAGACGTCAATGCTCAGAGTCTTGAGCTTGAGTCAGACCTTCATGACCAACTGTGTCGTGTCATCATCATCAACATGATCAACCCATTGCCGGCTCACTACAGAGCACGGGTCTCCTTTCAGAGTGAGAATGGTTTTGGTCATAGTCTACCACGCTAGCAAGTGCAGATTGGCAGACTTAACACACCTTTGAGAACATTATGGAGAACTCTCACGCATGCAGGTTTCCTCACGACATTTTCCTTTACCGTTAAGGCAAAGTGATGTTAGAGGTGCGGAGTCGAACCCCCGACCTCCGATTAGGAGGTGGACGTCCTAACCACTAGGCTATCACAGCTTTTTTATTTGTGTGACACTATGTCGCACATATAAGTGCACCTAAATCTAATAATCTTCGTTCTCGAAACAATTTAATGAGAAAAATAGCATAAATCTTAAATCGCATTGATGGTGCTTGGGCTGCTGATGTCATCTTATTTGCAAACATGAAACCAAGCGTTTTTCACACATGCACGACCACAGAAAAGTAAATATTGTCGCTTCATCGGAAAAGCAAAGGGAAGGCTTGATTTATAAAGACATAGAGCTAAAAGGAACTGTCTGTATATCCACGGCTGCATGGGGAGGTTTCATTAATTTGAAAGCATGTGTATATATGTACGAGTACATCTATTCATGTAAGTCAAAGAACTATTCACAAATAGATATAAAATAATATCCATAGCATTTGGAATGGTCAAATTTTGTAAATTCTAACCTCCCTGGTGCAGTAGTGGGCGCTGTGATCTCATAAACGGAAGGCCCTCGGTTCGATTGCCAACAAGAGCAATTTCATCATCAATTGCGCCGCCTGAATCCAGCGGCTCCCTGCGACTTGTCTGATGTCGTCCGTTCACCTAGTGGGGGGTCTTCCAACACTGCGTCTTCCGTTGCGAGGAAGCCATTCCAGCACCTTCGGACCCCAACGTCTACCGGTTTTACGAACTATGTGCCCTGCCAATTGCCAATTCAGCTATGTCGGTGACTCTAGTTCTCATACGGATCTCCTCATTTCTGATTTGATCACGTAGAGAAACTCCAAGCATAGAAGCCCATCGCCCGCTGAGTGACTCTGAGCTTTCTTATGATGCCCATAGTTAGTGACCATGTCTCTTATCCCTATGTCATCACTGAACACGCACTGTGAGAAGACTTTGGTCTTCAAGCACGTAGGAATTTTGGACAAGAAGACACCTCGAAGCTTCCTGAACGAGTTGGATTCGGCGGCTGACCTCTTTCTCAAAATTGGACCTACCCAACTGGATTGTGTGTCCTTATATATACTCGTCGACAATTTCGACAAGAAGATATCTGGAAGCTTCAGGACGCTGAGGCAGACTTACTTGTAAGAAAATTGAAAAAAGTTCTTTGACTTTTACTCCGAAAAATTTAAGTTTGATATTTTTACTTGAGTGCTACATAAAAGAGGAAGTAAGTATACAAGGGTCTTGTAGTCGAACGCTTTATTATTATCAATATATAGGTCGTCGCAACAAAGACGTCTTGGTATTATTGTGTGCTTTCCTCTTGACTTCGAATATAGGTTACGTTATAAATAGATCTCCGCTGATCTGCTACTATTATGTTATAGCTTATGTCCGCGAGTTCGTCCACGTGGACTACACAAATTTCAAACCCCTGTTTTACACCTTTAGGGATTGAATTTTCAAAAATCCTTTCTTAATTCCGTGGGGAACTCTTTGATTTTCTGGGACAAAAAGTTATTCATTCATTTTCCAGGTTTTTAAAAGATCTGTAGAAATATTTCTGTTAATCTATTGCTCCGCTGCAGCGTGATTGAAGGACAAATAAGCCAACAAATAAACACGTTTTCGCATTTCATCATCGCTATTAAACTTTTTTAGTTATAAAATTGCACTACTACTTTCTACTATATAAGATTTAGAACAGCTAAACTTGTTCTACAAACACTAACACATAAATATTCAGTGATATATTGTTTAATATCCGGAGATGTTGCCCGTATTTCATCTAGAGTGAAGGGATACAAAAGATTCTAAATTTAGTACCTACTTACATAGTGAAATTTTTGTGAAATAATTAATTAATAATTTACCTACAAGAGCTATGGTAGCCTAGTGGTAGACGTCTGCCTCCTATTCGGGAGTTCTGGGGTTCGATCCCGAGCGTGCATCTCTAACTTATCGGAATGATGTGCATTTTAAGCAATTAAATTAAGCGTTAAGAAAAACATGGTAACGAAACATGCATGCCTAAGAGTTCTCCATAATGTTTTCAAAAATATGTAAAGTCTACCAATCCACTCTTGGCCAGCTTGGTGGACTCTGGCCTAAGCCCTTCTCATTCTGAGAGGAGACCCGTTCTCAGTACCTAGTGGGTCTGCGAAACAGATATATGATAGATGATGATGACGTTTGCACTTAGTTACATTATTATAATTTCGGATCAGTAGGGTTAGAGTTGTAACGTCCAAGTCAGTAGCTGGATGGGTGACCAACTTTGGAGGTACGAATTTACAAAATATACCTTCCCTGTCTCGTGGACCACGTTTTTTACGTTAACCCATTGTCCCAGTTGTATTAGTATAGTTTTCAAACTAAGGATAACTATTACCAACAGCTGATGTGAGTTGCGACTAACAAAGCAACAACTATTACTGTAGAACAACTAACATTTACAACGCTACGAACTATGAATGCGTCATCTCTATTCATGCTACAAACTACGAGAGTGCTACGAGACATGGCTACGACATCGTAGCGTTGTACTGTACAGTTAGTATAAGATTTCATAGTTTTAAAAATACCAAAGTCGAAATCGACTGTTTCCATACATCTACAGGCAGCGACACAGCGGAAATATTGCGAACTAAAGATGATCGAGTGTTTGCGAGTATAGCTTTCAACTTTACGATACCAATTACCACATAACTACGTCACCATCGAGAATGGTTTGCGTTTACCTACACCAATACCAATATCGAGTAATTTGGCAGTACGAGTCCTAAGTTTGACGTCCTAAAACTAGTAAATGACGTCATTTTCGCTTATGGATACGAGTCGATAGTCGAATTGTAACTCACCAAAAAATACTCGGTGAGAGAAGCGTGAAAGCTTATTGATAATTAAACAAAATGATGAAATTTAATAAGTGAAGTGCCTTAATTTGCCCACGGAGGCAAGGAGAATGTTTGGGAAGGTAGTCAAAGCTAACCGTCGTGATTGTGTAACTTAAATTTGGTTCAGCGGCGTAATTTGTGATGTGCGCAGTGTATCGGTCAAAGAAACAGGTTCTCACATAGCCCAAACCCTCCAGCAAGTTGAAGTGACAGTGAACAATCCATGCATGTCGTACTGGGTTGAGCATCCGTCAAAGAAACAGGTTCTCACATAGCCCAAACCCCCCCGTAAGTTGAAGTGGCAGTGAACAATCCTTGCCTGTCGTACTGGGTTGAGCATCCGTCAAAGAAACAGGTTCTCACATAGTCGAAACCCCCCAGCAAGTTGAAGTGGCAGTGAACAATCCATGCCTGTCGTACTGGGTTGAGCATCCGTCAAAGAAACAGGTTCTCACATAGTCGAAACCCCCCAACAAGTTGAAGTGGCAGTGAACAATCCATGCCTGTCGTACTGGGTTGAGCATCCGTCAAAGAAACAGGTTCTCAAATAGTCGAAACCCCCCAACAAGTTGAAGTGGCAGTGAACAATCCATGCATGTCGTACTGGGTTGAGCATCCGTCAAAGAAACAGGTTCTCACATAGTCGAAACCCCCCAGCAAGTTGAAGTGGCAGTGAACAATCCATGCCTGTCGTACTTGGTTGAGCATCCGTCAAAGAAACAGGTTCTCACATAGTCGAAACCACCCAGCAAGTTGAAGTGGCAGTGAACAATCCATGCCTGCGTTCCTACTGAGTTGAGATTTGGTACCACAGCATACCTACAAGTACCTAGTGGGGTACCGACCGATGGACCGTTCATATTATAGAGTAGGTACCTAACATGAAGTGGCTGAATGAGGATGCCTCAAGACTGGATGTAGAAGACAGACATCCACAGGCTAAAATGATAGATAATGATAATAGTGCATCTCGGATGAATCATTTTGTGCAGCGATGACTGGATGTAGAAGACAGACATCCACAGGCTAAAATGATAGATAATGATAATAGTGCATCTCGGATGAATCATTTTGTGCAGCGATGACTGGATGTAGAAGACAGACATCCACAGGCTAAAATGATAGATAATGATAATAGTGCATCTCGGATGAATCATTTTGTGCAGCGATGACTGGATGTAGAAGACAGACATCCACAGGCTAAAATGATAGATAATGATAATAGTGCATCTCGGATGAATCATTTTGTGCAGCGATGATTGGATGTAGAAGACAGACATCCACAGGCTAAAATGATAGATAATGATAATAGTGCATCTCGGATGAATCATTTTGTGCAGCGATAGCCATCCATACATATAGCTCGCAGAATGCATTTACTTGTAGCGTTGTAAGATCGATCACAAAGAGTATGTCACACCTTGATCATTGAGGCAAAGGTAAGATATGCACAATTTATTACCTACCTATACCTAGGTACCTAATACCTACATAATATTATTCTAAGCCTTATGGGTAGGTACATCAAACGTGTGGCTCAAATTTCCTACTAAGTAGGTGCCTACTTACATTAATTTATGATTCAATTATACATATAAGTTGGTACCTACATCTGATAAAATCAACCCATTTTTTCACCAGAATAGAAACCTAGGTAGGTACCTACCTACCAGGTATATTAAGAAACATACATACAATAACAGAAAATACCTACCTACTACCTACCATTACTTGCATCCATTCACAAACAAGAAAGTAGGTACTTAATTTATCTATATATAAAAAAGGAAAAGCTGACTGACTGATCTATCTAATTGAAATTTGTGTAGTCCTCGCGGACAAAATCGCGGGCACAATCTAGTATAGAAGGGTATAAGTTAGTAAAATTTTGTATGAAATGGACCTACCTACCAAATTTAGCTAGCTTATTATATTAAGTATTTTTCTAAAATAAATTATTATTTTCAGGTTGCAGATCATCTATGGTACCTAACCTATACTTACCAGATTATGTTGCCTATCTTCCAGCTACCTAAGCTAGGGCCACTAGAACCTAACTTAATTCAAGAGTCAAGACTGCAACTAACCTGGGGGTCATCAGACTTGTAGAATACCTATATAATTTGAACTGTTTATGATGTACCTACTTAAATACACCTTATGAATTTTACAGCTGATGTAAAATACTTATACGCATACCTACCTACTTATAGTATCTAATTTAAATTTAAACAAAAGAATTTAATTTGTTTTATTTCATCCTAAAAAAAGTAAGTTTTCAGATGATACTAATAATAGTTAAAAAGTATCCTGGAATTTGCCTGCCTGGATATTTCCGGGAATCTATGATCAAAACTAAATTAAAATGACAGGTTTATGTGTATTGCTGTTCCTTTCATAAGCTCCCTGCACTGCAGAAAAGGATAGCAATACATTTAGACCTCGTCTAACAGAATTAGCCACACTGTCCCCAACTGTTTGTGCACCAAGTCTCATCAAAATCGGTTCAACACTTCAAAGATTAGCTCACAATTTTTTTAATTATGAGCTTATTGAGAACGTAACAGGCAATTTTCAATTTTGTTTATTTGTATGAACATTTTGAAACGTGCAGCCTTGATGGGGGTAGCTGAGGTAAAAGGGAGGGGAGGGAAATCATTCCCTTGGAAGGAGTGATTTTCCGCCGGGGATGTATACTTTTTTAAATGATTTTTAATTTTGATAAAATTGTCATTGACTTAAAACAGCCTCGGTAGGGGGCGGCGGGGTAAGTCAACCCCTTCACTCCTTCAGCCAGAGACTCACTCACGTTTTGTATGGATGAATCCAGAGACTCCGGAACGTCCCTATCTCCTCTTCTTTTCTCCATCAAGGCGGCAAGTCTCAAAAGCTAGCCCGTTGTATGTAGGTATGAATTAAAATGCCTATAAAAGAATCTTATGGCATGACTAGCTATAAAAACACTATGTTCATAATAGAAAAGCAGAGACAAAAAACATTTTATTTACTATTAAATTTTTATATTGTTATAAAACTGTAGTTTGTTGCGCAGTGTTACTGCACTTAGATGACTTATGAGGATTCTGTAGAGTGTAGTCTTGATGCAGCAAAATCAACTTGCATTCTTCTAACAAAGTGGATTAGGCAGGTGGTGTGGTCATTCACAGGCTGTTAACATAACGTAACTAACTGGTCCACAGTTATCACTGAAAAAATAGAAATTATTGATCTTTAATTTTTTAAATTGCTAATTAGACAAGAACTATTCTTCTTATTTTACTATCTATCTTAATGAGGTCTAAGTTTTATTTATAATATTAATTAATAAGTAGATGATGCCCGTGACTTTATCCACGCTGATTTAAAGGGTAAAAGTAGCCTATCTCCTTCTCCAGCATGTAACAAAGCTCCACACTAAATAATTTATACTCGCAACTTCATTTATCTTGTGGGAACTGTTCGATTTTCAGAGCCTAGTTTATTTAAAAATAGGCTATATCCATCCCCAGGATGAAAGATCTTTGTACCTTTTGTCAAAATTGGTTGAACGGATGAGCTGTAAAAAGCCAGCAGATAGATAGACAGATAACCTTTATACATACACTAAAATACAGCTCAAACTCAAGGTCCCGAACTTAATTACATGTCTTAAACAAAGAAAACTGAATTGATTATTAAAGAGTTGCCTTTCTGTAATAGATTACCTAGATGTTTTATTGCAACTTTAACTTCAGTGTACCACAAGATTATGTCTAAAATGTGTTGTCATTTATCAAGCGGTCAGTAGTCAAAACTGTTCTAACAAATATAATTATTAATGATGGCTCAGCCCTTTTTGAACTCATTTAATGCTAGGTACCTAGTAGACAGTAATTATTTAAGTAGGTAGGTACATATGAAGTTATGTTATGATTTAACTATACTCTTCAAACCTGGCCACTTGTCTATGTGTCAGAATTCAGATCAAGAGATTTGTATTACCTAGTAATTAGTACATTATGTGAGCGTGATCCGAAGAGAGAGAGTAAACTTACTTAAGGTCGTCAGTCCAGCGGGTTGGAGGTCGTCCCACACTGCGCTTGCTGATACGCGGTCTCCACTTCAGAACACGTCTGCCCCATTGGTTCTGCGGCAGACGTGGCCTGCCCACTGCCAGTACAGATTTCTAATTCGTTGGGCTATGTCAGTCACTCTGGTCATCCAACGGATTTCGTTGTTACGGATTTTGTCCCTCAGAGTTACCCAACATAGCCCGCTAAGCGACTTTGAACTTGTGGACAAGGCCAACTGTCAGTGTCCACGTTTCAGCACCATACGTCATCACAGGTAGGACACATTCATTAAAGACTTTCGTCTTTAGGCTTTGGGGTATCGACGAATTGAAGACTTGACGCAATTTTCCAAATGCTGCCCAGCCCAGCTTATTTTTCTGTCAGCTTCCTTGTCGAAGTTGTTTCTACAAAGTTGTATTACGTACAATAATATATACCTAATAATCAGTAAAACTTCAGTTTTCTAGTTAAAACTAAAGCGATTGTTCCGTTTGTTTCAGTCTCAACTCTCAGTTTCAGTTATGATAAAAGGTTATGTTGGTTTCGTTGGTTTGTTTTGATTTATTTTTTTACTGACAATGACAGAGTAACAGACTAGAAAGCGGTAACTTTTTTTTTAATCTGATGAAAATTTGGCTCTGGACACAAGTTTCTTGAGGTTTTTAGTGATCTTAGACAAATTACCATAGACACACACACCATATACTAAGTGGTGGACTGTCACTTGTTTGTCATTGTCACGCTGTCAATCTGTCAAAAACGTCAATAAACGAAATAATAAATGCCAAACTCAACAAAATGGCAGCGTATATCTGTCCCCCTTTTTTTGCGAACGTGTAAGAGAGACAAATTGTGGCGAGAGTTGGACCATCACGTTTACTATTTCTTTTACTCGATGAGTCCAATACTGACTGTTATGGCCAACTCATACTGCCAGACAATACGTAAACATTGACCGTGAGGAGTAAACGAAACGATAAACGATAAATGCATTGTTCAATCTTGTACTAACTGTACTGTAGTAGAATTTACTACACGGCTCTAGTAATGAATCGTTACTTATTATTCTAATTCATACCATAATATTATAAGTGCGAAAGTGTATCTGTCTATCTTTTCACGGCACGTTTAATCTCATCATCATAATCATTATCAACCAATGAACGCCCAATGCTGGACATAGGTCTTTTGTAGGGACTTCAACACTCCACTCCACGGATTTCAACGTGAGCTTGTATCCCAGAGACACACATAGGCTACATTTATATCGCAAGAAATCAAAGAGTTCCCACGGACTTTTTAAAAACCTGAATTCAGTAGCCATCAGCTAGTGTTAGATACTATATAAAAAAAGAATTTTAATTTATATTTATTCGGCTAGTTGTAAATTGAAACCTTATAAAAAGAAATTTCTTTCTTTATTCAGAGAAGCTTAAGACTATCAAGTAATTGCTGCAATCAGTTAATTAGGATTCGCGTTAGACTTTCTTAAGACTGTATATTTTTATGCTTGACTTTTAAAAGCTCACAATAGAAAGAAAGGAAGGACAGAAGGCTTCGGAAAGAATTATAATGTCTTCTTTATTGACTAAGCTCTGAGTCTTGACACAAAGACTTTGAATGGATAATTAAGTGCTTTTGTAGAGAAATGTAACTGTATGAATAAGATCAACTGTATACTTACTTACTATGTTCTTTGACTATCGTATAAAAAGCATGGTAGTTATGGCGATACAGGACAAGATGACATGAGACAGGATACAAAATCTCTAAGCTGTAAGAGGCATAAGTTCGTAAGTTCCTTCTAATAACGTTGACATCCTTATAAATATGGTATGGGAGAATTTCTAAAGGATTACTAATAATCCTACTTAAATTCACTCAGAGGAAGTCGCGGAAATCAGCTAGTTCTAAATAAATTCCGTTTTTATTTCAATCTATATTATAAGAAAGTGGGTGAAAATAGGACCCTACATTTTGGTAAATAAAAACATGTCAATCCATCACGCACTCCTGGGTTAAGGAAAACTTTATACAGAAATCTCAAGGGATTTTTTGGCGTTTCTAACCTGACTGCCTATAAGGCATCGTATATAAATAGAACAAACAAACACGTTTTTACCTAACAGGTACAACTATTTTAATCAGTATCGTTAGAAAATAATAGTGCTAGAATATGGAATAGACTCCCAGCTTGCATTTTCTCCTCTGGCTATAAATAATGGTATCTTCAAAAAAAGAGTGAAAAGACCATCTTAGCGAAAGCAAATTAATCTATGGAATAGACCTTCTAACCAGGTTGCTAGCCCCCCGTTCCCACTTGTCATTTGTCGTTGTCGCTTGATATTCCAGTGGCAGTACATTTTGACACAAAATCAGTTTCCGACAAGTGTGAATAGCTTCATATTATAAAATGTTCTGCCACTGGAACATCGGATTTAAATCCGGGCCCGAAAAACGACAAGTGGTAACGGGGGGTTGTATCATCTCCTACTGTTTGGTGTGATTGCAATCAAGCACAAGCCTATATTGTTAAAAATCTTTTTATTTAAATAAAGTGTTTATTCACAGGTAAATCTAAAATAACTGTAAAACTTTCAATTTCAATAAGTACATTTTTTCGATTTAGGCTTGTGTAAGGTATTACGAACATCAATAAGTATACAAATTAAAACATACTAAAAAATTTAAAAAATAAACGTTTATTAATTGTTTAGATTCGTTTTATTAATTAAAGTTTATTCTCCAAAAACAAAAAACAAAAAATCATACAATAATAACATACAATATTCTATGATAAATAAATCTAAATATATAAAAGGAAAAGGTGACTGACTGACTGATTGACTGACTGACTGACTGACTGATCTATCAACGCACAGCTCAAACTACTGGACGGATCGGGCTGAAATTTGGCATGCAGATAGCTATTATGACGTAGGCGTCCGCTAAGAAAGGATTTTGGGAAATTCAACCCCTAAGGGGTGAAATAGGGGTTTGAAATTTGTGTAGTCCACGCGGACGAAGTCGCGAGCATAAGCTAGTTTAAATATATTTGTTTTAGATACAAATTGCACTTCGTTTCAGCTGTCTGAGATCTCGTCGAAATTACTTTTATTTGGCGAAAAATAAACAGAAACACATCTACAATATTATAATGGCACATAAGAACAACGTCGGTTTTAATAAAACTGTCTCGCCTCAAGACACCACGCGACATTTTCATCATATTCACCCTCCACTTAATAAACCAGCGAAATTGAAGAGCGTTGTTATAACCGATGTCTACATGGCGTATGATCGTTATATATTCTAGAAATTTCATACGGTTGGTTTAAAGAGAATACGTCAGATGAATAGGTGTGACACGTATGCTATGCCTAAGGGCTAAGTCATAGGTGAAAGCATAGCTATTAGCTACTACTAATATACTTAACAAGAAAAGTCAAACAAGGAAGTTTGTTGTATTAAGTCATCCAGTTCCAACCTATCTTTAAAATTTCAAGCCTCTAACTCACCGGGAAGTTGTTTAAAATCAATTGCCAGGGACGCGACCCTCAAGATTTTACTCATTTTTAAATCGTCTAACGCGCCTAAAGAAGTTTTTACTGAATTATATTAAGCATATTCACATTATCTTGATTTAACTGGCTATCCTAATTTTAATTTGAAAAATAACTGGAATAATCTCTTCTTCCGCTTGTACCTTGGTGTATTTTTTGTTCGGTAACTCCTTCGCAAAGGGGTTAAAGAACAAAGGGCTCTCGACGTCTAACCACTTCACCTCCTTTGTCTCACCTAACATTGTTTAATTTCACTCTCGCCAAAGGTTTTCCTTTGCTGAAAATCTTTCAATCAATGACGTGACATCAACATTTTTGTACATACTATTTCTCCTTATTGCTCTCTCTGTGCTTCGTATTTCTCATTGCTGAAGATCACAATACCTCCATTACCATTAATCATTATAATTGTAGAAGTTCTCTTGGCATAATAATGCAGTGGATCCCCAGATCCATCCGGATACTACTGAACTAAGAGAACGAGATTTCACCTTAGGTTTTTACAGCTATTATCAAAGTTAGTAATAATAACCGGGACCGACATCGTGTGTAGTCCGAGACACGGAGCAAACGAAAAGGTCTTTGAACTAGGTACGCATTGTTACTACGACATTGAATGAGCCGGTAGAGACTAGAGAGTCGGTAGATTCAGATGGTGTGGGCGCAATGCCGTGGCGTGTGGATGTCCCTCCCAAAGACTCACGTGTCTAACAGTGGACGTCGATGGTTGACGATGATGATAGAATTGAAAAGAAAGATTTTATATTCAAACAACCTTGTACAAGGACTTCTAAATCGGCAAATGCTACCACTGGTTTAAAACGCCTTTCCCTTTTTTATCCATTACTAGCTGATGCCCGCGACTTCGTACGCGTGGATTTAGGTTTTTAAAAATCCCGTGGGAACTCATTGATTTACCGGGATAAAAGTAGCCTATATCACTCTCCAGGTCTTTAACTATACCCATGCAAAAAATCACGTCGATCCGTTGGTCCATTGCGACGTAATTGAAGAACAAACCAACAATCCAACAAGCCAACAAACCAAACCAACAAACAAACACACTTCCGCATTGATGGAAATGATGAGGCCTAAGATGGGATGCGTTTGCCTAGAAGGTGCCTATTTACTCTTATTCTTCCTACCGAGAAGAACCAGCATGATGATGATTAATGACTCGCATCCTTTGAAGACTACGTGTTCATGCGATGCGCGCTGGCACGGATAGTATGGGTTTACCTATCCTATATTATAAAAAAAACATTATTAGACATTCTTACAAAGGAAAACATCCTTTCATATCCTACCTAATATTGACTGTAATAAAAGGTTCTTTCATAAGTAACAAAGACATCATATTGCGGAAAATTTCAATCACAGCCGCAAAGAAGTGAAACGGGTAAAATTTTTGTTCACACAAATCAAATTTCAAGAATTTGGGCCAACTAAAGAGAAATTACATTCGCGTCTGCCTATAAAGAGGTCTATCACAAAAATGTTGAATAGCGTTTGCATAAAATTTGCATAAAGAATTTCTTGAATCTCCAGTGGCGGTTGATAAAATACAAATAGGAAGTACAATTGTCATACACGATTCTGCGAAAGAATTGTGCTCCATTCGAGGTAAATTGCATGTATTTTAAACTGAGGAGGCTACACTTTGTTTGCATTATTATAATGCACAAACAAACTCTATGTAAATATATCCATTCTATTCGCATAAATTGTATGAGCTCGTTTTCAAATTTTTAAATGTCTGTTAGTTGATATTGTGTCTAATATCTATTGATTTCATTGAAATAACATAAGAAATTAAACAAGCGCTTCAAATGCGGCCCGAAAAATAGCAGCCAAAAAGCTTATTCCAAAATATTCAAATTTTTAGACTTATTGCTTAGCTGCTAAGTTTTATTTTAGAATAAATATTTTTGTTGTCATTTGAAAAATTCGAATATTTTTTGTCGACCTCGACCTGTATTTAGGCTACCTTTTATCTCGGAGAATCAAATTGAAAAATCCCGTGGGACCAAAATCCTTGAATCCACGCAACGCACCATCGAGTGTAAAGTAAATCCGGGCTAACTTTTATTTCACTAAGGAACCCTAACGTTTCCACTTATATTTTTGTATAATCCAATATGAAACACAGTTGATTCAAAGTCGCTCTCGTATGATTTCTTTTTCGATAAACAAAATCTTTTAGCTCAATAGAACCACTCACAACACCAAGCGTTCGCGGTGTATCCTCGCTGAATACCGCTTCTATTGACTTAATTCTATTGGCTAAAGGTGATCGCACACGGTTGTAAATCTCGCTTGGTCCCAAAAACGTACTATTTCTCTTGGGCCTTCAAGAGTTGTATTTTTCAATATAAATGTCTGATTACCTAACTGATGTGCTAAACGGAGTATGCCCAACTGTACTTGCAGCAAAGACCCGCTGCCTGAGGAAATTTTCAGACACTCAGCGCTACCTACATAGGTAAGTCTTTTACACTTTGTAAGGATTTTGCGGCTCATGCGGCTCATTTCGTACTATACGGTCTCCTGAAGAACTGTGTTTCTATGTATTTACACTAGCAACATGTCATAAAAAAGTTAATTAAAAAAATACATAAAAGAAAAAAAATACCTGTAGTTGCAGAAACGTGTTTGTGAGCTATGTTATTTTACCTCCATGTACCTTGTACCTTTTAGTAGAGTTGTAATGCTCGGTGCCATAGAAATGACTTATTTTTATTCTGTACATGACATGGCCTGGCTCTGTTAGCTTATAATAAACATTATAGGGGCACTGCCGGCCTGTCCACGACTTTTGGAATTGTTAGGTCGGTACAAATGTATGAAGCACATCACACTGCCGCTAAAGTTCGGACCAATGTAATTCGTGGCCGACTCCATACTCGCTTAGGGTCAAACCCTCATCCCATCATCTATAAAATGAAAAGCTGACTGACTGACTGACTGATCTATCAACGCACGCACGCAACGCAACGAAATTTGGCATGCAGATACCTATTATAAAGTAAACAACCGCTAAGAAAGGGTTTTTGAAAATTCAACCTCTAAGGGGTAATAGGCGTTTGAAATTTTTGCTATCCACGCGGACGAAGTCGCAAGCATAAGCTAGTCTAAATATATATAAGGAAAAGCTGACTGACAGACTGATCTAAAAGCACAGACTGCGGGAGTTCGCGCACGCGTGGCACAGGAGAAGGAGCTGCTCCGAAGGGCGGCAGCGAAGACGGAGAAGAGGACGCGGAGAGCAGGAAGAGGAAGAGGAAGGAAGCGAGGAGGATGACGACGACGCGACGAGCTCAGAGGAGGGAAGCGAGAGTTAGGTATCCAGATACGCAATGACAGGAGAGGATGTGGGAAACAGGAGACACCACGAACGGCGACGGGAATCTCCCGTATCTGTGACGTCTGCCCCAGAATGGGGAGAGTGACATAATGGGGACAAGGAAGCAGAAAGGAAAGAACTTGTAGGGAGTCAAGAAGGCGCCCCGGGAAAGAGCCACCGAGCAAGTACCGAACGGGCGCCCTCCCGCGTTTCGGCCCATATAACCGCAAGGTTGGTGGGGCCATGGGTGGTGGTGGGTTGATCTAAAAGCACAGTCAGCAATCAACTTATTACTTTCTATTGTATAATACGCGACAGGTTGAGATGGCAATCGGGGAGAGAACACCCCGTACACTCGCATAGCCCCGGCTAACCGGTGCGGGCGAGCGCAGGTGATGTGTGGGTGTGCGGGGCGTCCCCCTTGCCTCATACTCCGATTGCTATCTTAGCCTGTCGCGAACTATACAATAGAAAGTGATAAGTTGATCGCTGACTGTGCTTACTGCTGGCGAGAACTGTCTTTCTCCACTAGTTTGTAGCAGCGACAAGATCTATCAAAAAAAAGTTGTATACTATACCTACGTTTCTTGAGCGAGTAGTCGATAGCTAGTCGATTCATGTCGACAGTGGGACCTTAATGTGGCGCGTCAAATATTGGAAATGTGATTTATAAAGCTTTATTGCATTACTTCCCAGGAAACATTTAATGGCATAACGCTTCATATAAGCATTACCAGACAGACGCCTACGTATCTTTGCAAGAGCGAACATCGGATTTGAGCTTATATACGCTTTGATGGTTTATTTGTGTAACGTATTATATCTTTCACACACTTTTCTTGTATTTTTTACTTACTTATTCCGCCCCGACTTTGTTTGGGTTGAATCATGGTTGAATTTATGAAAAGCCTTTATTAGTGCGTAGGGGCGTAATCTAAAGTTTATAAGTAGATCCAGCGATTTAAGCTATTATGTTTCATATTATGGTCAGTCGGTCAATTTCTTATATCTCTACTAGATGCCATGACTTCATCTGCGTGGACTGAGAAGGGTTTAGGCCAATGTCTGGTGGACTTTAGCCTAAGCTCTTCTGAAAACTTTCACGCTGAGAAAATACAGATGACTTCACACACCTTTAAATTCAATGTCTTTATTGCGAATATGAGCTCGTAATTGCTTGGTGGTCACGACGTCCGCCTCCTATTCGAGAGGTCGGGGGTTCGGCAAGAGTTTTAAGAAATCTATATTGCTATATAACAAATAGCAAACTTCTATATATAGTGCAGATTCCTAAACACACCGTTAGTGCGATTCTGATTTGCGTGTTCTACTTTCACTTCCGAGGATGGTACCCGTGCTGCCATCTAGTGAGAGCGACGTCAGTAGTCAAGGCTTGGGTTCTTGCTGATCGATTTTCTTCATACGGGTAAGGACCGCCACAAATCAAAACATCACTCGCTATAACGGTGAAGAAAAACATCATGAGAAAACATGCATGCCTGAGAGTTCTCCATAATATTCTCAAAGGTGTGTGAAGTCTGCCAATCCGCACTTGGCCAGCGTGGTGGACTAGGGCCAAACCTCTTCGAGAGGAGACCTATGCTCTGTAGTGAGCCGGCTATGGGTTGATCATGATGGTGAATATGAGTTCACAGTTCACACACATTAAAGAGACCTCTCAGGCTTGCAGGTTTCATGACGATGTTTTCCTTCAATAAAAATAAGTAATAAACATATTTTAACGGTCTGGAAACATAATAATAACAATATTATTATCCCATGATAATATACCATAGCCTAGTGGTTAGGACGTCCGCCTTCCAATCGGAGGTCGGGGGTTCGATCCCGGGCACGCACCTCTAACTTTTCGGAGTTATGTGCGTTTTTAAGTAATTAAAATATCACTTGCTTTAACGGTGAAGGAAAACATCGTGAGGAAACCTGTATGCCTAAGAGTTCTCCATAATGTTCTCAAAAGTGTGTGAAGTCTGCCAATCCGCACTTGGCCAGCGTGGACTATGGCCAAAACCCTTCTCGCTCTGAGAGGAGACCTGTGCTCTGTAGTGAGCCGGTGATGGGTTGATCATGATGATGATGATGATAAGCACAAAGAGCCACAATCCAATCTATTCAGTAGTGTCTATACCTACCTACTCAGCAAATTACGTAATAGGGTGTCCTGGTCAGAGCCGGGTCGGCGAAACCCTTAAAATAAAATCGTTATCTACTTTCTTCTTTGACAATACCTGCTTGATGTAAGGCTACGTTCATAAAAGATTTGTTTGTAATTTAAAAAAATTGATCAAAGAATAAAAAAGGCAATAACTTGTCTCTTAAAAATTGTAAAAGTACTGCTTGAAAGAAAAGTTGTTTGCTTAAAAAGTTTATTTTCCATATTATTCAACTACTAGATGTTACCCGAACTTTGAGACAATTATTATAAACTAGCTGACCAGCCCGGCTTCGCTTGGGTGGAGTTTAGAAAATTGAGGGGGAGGTTGAATTTAATTCTCCCCGTAAGAACCATCCTCGTACTTTAAGGAATATTATAAAAAAAGAATTAGCGAAATCGGTTCAAGTGTACTCGAGATTTGCGATGAGCTACACATTTAGTGTTTCATTTTTATATTATAGAAGATAATCATGTTTTCGTACCCGAACTTCGTTCACTTGGATTTAGGTTCTTTAAAGATCCCGTAGAAACTCTTTGATTTTCCGGGATAAAAAGCAGCTTATGCCTATCGCCATCTCTGTACCCTTGTCAACAGCATGCACTCACGCGTACTCTCTCTCCCACACACAAACACACACCCACACACACACACATACACTCACACATACACACACACATACATATGTTGTGAATCACCTACTAGGTATTTTTACTAGTTTTACTTTTACTATATTTTCATATTATTATATTATTGTAAAGCTTGTTTAAATTATCAAACGTACTGTCATAAATTTATAATTAATATCTATTTAAGTAATCTGTAAAAATTGTAATCCTATTTGGCCTTATTTTCAGTCTGTTATTATGTAAAATTATATTGTATATATCGCTGTTGATTGCAAAAAACGAATAAAAATAAAAAATAAAAATATTGGCTGCATATACATGCAGCCAATATTTGGAAAACACAGTGTTGGAAGACCCCCCCACTAGGTGAACGGACGACATCAGATGAGTCGCAGGGAGCCGCTGGATTCAGGCGGCGCAAGACCGTGGCGTGTGGAAGTCACTACAAAGGACCTATGTCCAGCAGTAGAAGTCTATCGGTTGAAGATGATGATGATGACAAATAAGATATTAAGCAGTGTGTAAAAGCTTTAAAGACTAAAAGCAATAATAATATTCCAAAGATGCGTGGAGATGCTGTAAACTTTTTATCTCTGAATTTTAATGGCGCAGGTGTTTATTTTCCCTCAGGTTCTTTTATAAAGTTAGAAACATGAAAACGCTCTCTCGGTTTTGTTTGTTTTTAATTAAAAAAACTTAGTTCAAATCTCTTTTTAATGTTGTTCTTTGCTATTATTTCGATTTTTCATATTGATACTTTTAGCTTTGAAAGAATCCATTAGCAAGAGTTTTATAATACGAAAAAATGTAGACATGCTAAACAAAATCTAAGTACTCAATAATTTTGGAAATTATAGTTGTGTACGTAGAAGTGCCTTTTTAAAATTTTCATGCACTAAACCAACAAAAACCAAAAGGGTATAATACAAACAATAAATAAGGGTTTAATAAAAACTACCATACCCCTTCCAGGTTAGCCCGTATCCATCTTAGATTGCATCATCACTTACCACGAGGTGAGATTGCATCAAGGGCTAACTTGTATCTGAATAAATAAATAAAATTGTATCTTTTGATTAACCATAATAGTACCAAGAGCCCATATGAAAAAAATTGCGACTTTTGCCAACTTTTTGTTTGAAAACGATAAATAGTTACAATAACTTTTATATTTCCATATGTGGTTTTGGCTTTAAACCTAATCTACATTCTTCATGAAATAGAAATACTATTAAATTCTCGGCTTACCTATTCCATAGACAAATACGAATGTGCTATTTTTTTAAAGAAAAATGGCGAGCAAACGAGTTGGCGGGTCACTGAACTTTTGCAGTACCAGAGGAACCACGAATGCGTTGCCGGCCTTTGAGGAATTTGTTGGTCCGCTTGAATAACCCCATGTTGTAATCTAATGGGATCACTGCCGAATGGAGTTGATTCCACAGTTCGCATGTGCGTGGAAAAAAGGATCTGGCACAACGGGTGGTCGAAGTGCTCCAGACACCCAGGTGGTGATGGTGGAATTGTTTGCAGTGGCGTGCTGTGCGGTATATATGAGCCTTCCTCGTGAAAATATGTCGTGCAATGGTCGTGAATCACAACGAAACCTGTATAGAATTGCACTGAGTCTGAACTAGATAAATAAAACAATTCATTACATCACAACCACGCAGGTAGTCAAAAGGCTACAATATTAATGGAATTGCAATCGCTTTATAAACATGGGAAACGCAATATGAATTCCGTAAATAATGTTCGCGTAAATTACAATCCGCATGTGCTAGATTGCAATCTACAAGCGCTGTGTTTGCAGTGAAACGTACGCGTGGGCGAAATAATTAACGTTACTATCCAGGTATTGCTTCCGCTGTACTGATTTAGTTGGCGAATCGTCAATTTTGTAAACCGAATTAACTTTAAAGGGACTTAACAAAATCATCATCATCAACCCATCGCCGGCTCACATGGGTCTCTTCTCAGAATGACAAGGGTTTGGTTCACGCTGGCCAAGTGCAGATTGGCGGACTACACACACCTGCAAGAACATTATGGCGAACTCTCAGGCATGTAGGTTTCCTCACGATGTTTCCTTCACCGTTAAAGCACGTGATATGCCTAATTATAAAATCGCATATAACTCCGAAAAATTAGAAGTTCCCGAGTTCGAACTCCCGACCTCCTGAACAGGAGGTGGACGTATTAACCACTAGGCTATCACCGCTTTTAACATGCCTATCTATAAAAATTGTGAAAAGAAATTGGTGGAGAAGGACTGGCTCATTTTTAACCGACTTCAAAAAAGGATGAGGTTCTCAATTCGTCGGAATCTTTTTTTAACGCAAATATTCTAACACCAACATCTAACGAAACATTCTTACGGCCAGTATTCTTGCCTATCTACTATCTTCTTGATATAGCTTTAAGTTTTATTGCAACATTTTCAATTAAAAAAGTCAGAATTAAAAAATGTTAGGTACCTACTTGACTTCGTACCTACATACGCGTCAATTTAGATTTCTAAATACCCCGTGGGAACTCTTTTATTTTCCAGGATCAAAAAGTAAGCTTCCGGGGGTGCAAGCTATCTCTGCTAATTTTCCACCAAACTATGTCAAAATCAGTTATTTATTTCTACAAAACTTTTCGGTTATCGATTTTTACAAAGAGCTTTCATGTTAATAAATGTTAATAATAATTAATGCTTGAAAATTCGATGTTTTTGGTGAATACATCATTTATTGCGACTAACGCACGTTTCATTATTCCTCAGTAAAAAGGTTTTAATTAACACCATTGAATACCAAAGTAAACCGTTACCATAATGTTTAACCAACAATGTGGCCGTCGATTCCAATCCTATGAGATACATTGGTATTTACTAGAGCGATTGTTTGTATTGAAACGTGTTGACTCGGCTTGTTTTGATCAAGCAATTTATTTATTTTTTAAGGTTTTTAAAAATCCTGTGGGAGCTCTTTGATTTTCCGGAATAAAAAGTAGCCTATATCACTCTGCAAGTCTTCAATTATCAAACCATCAATAGCTCACTACAAAGCACGGGTTTCCTCTCAGAGTTAAAGGGGTTTTGGCCATTGTCTACCAAGTCTACATAGTCTAGCCAAGTGTGGATTGTCAGACTTCACACATCTTTGAGAACATTATGGAGAACTCTCAGGCATACAGGTTTCCTCACGATGTTTTCCTTTATTGTTAAAGTGATAGGTATTTAATTACTTAAAACGCACATAACTCTGAAAAGTTTGATGTTAGGATAGAATAGAAGGATAAGAATAGAATAGAAGAATAGAGGATAGAACCCTCGACTTCCAATTAAGAGGCGGATGTCCGAATTAGTAGGCTATCATAGCTACAACCACCTACCTAGTGGCTACAACATACAATCAGGTACAGGTATACAACCTACGCGACAAAACGTGGTATCGGGCTAAGCTCCGCTTCACTCATCTTTGCTTCAGTGGAACGGCAGCCTAAGTACTGAACTTTTACATGAAAAGCAAGTAATTAGTACCAGTCATCTAGCTAAGCGGCCCAGTAAGTATCTAATTTCATCCAACTTCGCCGCTTATTTGTGAAAAGGTTTTCGATTAAGGCCCCTCAAATAGATTTGTCGTCATTGCTATTTTGCTCGACACTGTTATTTTATTTGCATTAACGTTCTGAAAACATTCGGATGTATTGTAGGATCGTGCACACTTAATTCTATCTATACACATATGCTAATACATATAACAATTTAGGAAAGAAAATAGACGATTAGACTAAAGAATGCTTTTTTTTGCCATGGAAATAATTCGAATGTTTAGTTTGAAGTATGTTATACAAAATACAAATAATATTGCTAGCATTTTAATCGATACAAATTATCTTATTTATACCGAATAATAACAAGATTTTTTTAATATTTCCCTACAGTAAATCCCTCGCTGTAATTTAAATCAGAAAAATATAATATTCAACCCTTCAAAATATTATATTTTTTTAATTCATTGCTAATGAATCATTTATTTTCTGAAAATAATCATGAGTATTAGTAGAAACGATTATGAATTGTTTAGTTTTTAAAGTTACGAATAAGGATACGTAGTATCAGTAAATTAGCAATACGCGCTGCCCGGCCAATGAAGTGCTTAATCGCCGGGTTTCGTTTGACTAGAAAGAAAGAAATAAAGAAAGACAGAAAGAAAGAAGGAAAGAAATAATGAAGGAAACGTTTATTTTACAGTTAGGTCCTCATCCCAAATGTCCGTTAAAAACGCAACGTGTCCGTCCTAAATATTATATCGCCATGAATATCCGACTCAGCCCTACTCTCGAGCGCACTTGTTTATTATTACGTGGCCCCTCGAGTCAGCGCCGCCGATTAATCTGAGATAGCAAATTATTATTACAGGCCATTTTGCAAGGCGACCATTGAAGGGGGGATTAATTCTGCTTTAAGGTGATCGCATACTAGGCGCAGCACTTTTAGGGTACGTTTCCACTAAAGTGGGATGGAGCGGAGACGTATACACCAATCAGGTTATCGTTAAATAATCATGTTATATTTCAATAATCGGGTTGCTCAAAAACACACCGCTCAGCTCCGCTTCGCTTTAGTGGAAACGCATCCTTTGGGTTCCGTAATAAAACAAAAATCCCTTACAGTTTCGTCCAGTTCGTCTGTCCACCTGATGGATATCACAGCACACATACAGTGATAGCTTAGTAGTTATAACTTTGGTCACCAGATCAGAGGTCCGGGGTTCAATCCGGACTACCATTGCACCTATGCTTTTCGAAATTCCATAATATTAAGCAATTACATATCACTTGCTTTTACGGTGCAGAAAAACATCGTGAGGAAATCTGCATACATACCTGAGAATTCTCCATAACGTTCTCAAAGGTGTGTGGAGTCTGCCAATCCGCAGTTGTTCAACATGGTGGACTTTAGCCTAAGCCCTTCTCATTTTAGTGGAGGCCCTTGCTCAGTAAGGGACCGGCGATGGGTTGATGGAGATCAATCTTATCTAAGCAGCAGCAAACAGATTTTTTTTTATAAATAATGTTTTTACTTAATTTAACATGTCCATTATACCTATTAATTATTTCAAAACGTGTTTTGACACTTTACTTATAATAAATGTAGTTATTGCCATTTTTTTACAATGTTGATTTTGTAAATAAAGATCTTTCTGAAAGGCACAAAGCTCCGGGTACAATTATTTTTATACGCTTCTACGAACGGAATGAATGACAAAACAAAACTCAAAAAAAAACGAACAGATAGAACCTGTTTTAAATGCGCAAAAGGATAATTACTGTAGGAACAATGCAAATTTCCAGTTTTATTTTCAATTAAAGCAGTTAATGGTAAAAACGAATTGGTCTGAGAGCTAGTTGGTAATTTTTAAAAGGGTTTTATGAAAGTTAATAGTTGGTATGATGCCAAACTATTGGACGTTGTGACTGATTTATAAATTTAAAATTTTAGATGGATATTCCAGCTAATTCGGGTTACACTAATCATCTTATGTAACAACAACACATGAAAAAAACCGGCTAAGTGTAGGTCGAACTCACGCAAGAAGGGTTCCGTACCATCCATATCCATACTAATACTAATATTATATAAATGCGAAAGTGTGTCTATCTGTCTGTCTGTCTGTCTGCTAGCCTTTCACGGCCCATCCGTTCAACCTATTTTGACGAAATTTGGTACAGAGATAGCTTGCATCCCGGGGAAGGACATAGGCTACTTTTTATTCCGGAAAATAAAATTCAAAATTCACGCGGACGAAGTCGCGGGCATCATCTAGTTATCTATAAAAACGAGCAAAAAAACATTTTTTGTTCGGGAGCCTCCTTAAATATTTATTTTATTCTGTTTCTTAGTATTTGTTGTTATAGTAACAACAGAAATACACCATCTGTGAAACTTTGAACTGTCTAACTAATACGGTTCAAGAGATACAGCCTGGTAACAGATGGACAGACAGACGGACGGACAGCGGAATCTTAGTAATAGGGTCTCCCTTTGGGTACGGAACCCTAAAAAGTTATTATTTATGTCGAATTTTGTTAGATTATTCATGTCGAATAACAAAAAGTTATAAATTCGACATGAATAATTCCAAAGTGACAGCAATACGGTATTTGAAAACTAGTCAAATCAGTAGCTTTTTATCAAACGTCAAAACGCGCGCTTAGTATGCGAGATTCTATGAAATACCGGTGTGTGACGTCACAATCATTTGACGTGCTTTTTTAAGTTTAATCGATAATTTAAAATGGTTATTACAGTTAAAACCAACAAAGGACGTGGATTTTACGTATTTTGGAAGACCTTCTATTTAATCATCACTGAGAAATAATTTATTTTTAATGTAGTCAAATACCCAATTGTGAAGAACTATGACATAATACTTGCTTTGTCTGCGTATGAAGTACCGGGAGATTTTTGTGTAGGTATCTATCATAACCTTCTGCAAAATGTTCTGATTCCATTCAATCCAACGTAAACAGGTAACGCATAAGAAGCACTTTTAGCTTTTATGAAGCATCTGCTCACCCACGAGCTCTTGGACTAAATGGGAATTAAAAGGGCGGATGTTTTCACCAAAGGTTGCCGTATCCTCTGGGGGTAGTAAGTGTAGGACTTCGTAATTAAACTTTATTTAGTCAAAAAATCTCTCAAGTACCTACATAAAAAGACATAAAAGTGATTTTTTGGCTTTGTTTCTTTTTAAAGCTTGGGTTTTTACATCACAATTTTTTTACTGAAGTAACGCAGGTATATTTACATAATTTTCAGCTCTATCAAAAAATTTTACCAAGTTGTTTTCCAAGTTTTTATAGAAAAAAACTTTCGTGTCTTATCTAGATTAATCTAACCAATCCAATTTTTTGATAGGTTATCAATTTCAAGAGCTTTCTTTACCCATCATGATTTCGAGGAGTGTAGTGTTTTCGTTGGAGCTTAAATTATAATTAAAGTAAAATTTTACGAGTATTATTATAGGTATCAAATTGATAAAGCTAGCTCAAAATATTATGTCAGAGTTATCGTGATCCCGTTAACTTAGGTTTATCACTATCACACTCACGGGCTGCGCATAATTAACAGTTCGCGACAGTTTGTGATGGCAATCGGTGTGGGGACGCCCCGCACACCCACACAGCCCCCGCGTTAACCCGGTGTGGGCAAGCGCGGGTGACGTGTGGTTGGGCGGTGCGTCCCCCCACCTCGACCTGTTGCGTACTATAGTTTACCACGTGAGGATTGGCAGACTTTTACACCTTTGAGAACATTATGGAGAACTCTCAGGCATACAACATTCCTCACGATGTTTTTCTTCACCGTTAAAGCAAGTGGTATTTGATTGCTTAAACCGCACATAACTGAAAAGTTAGAGGTGCGTGCGCGGGATCGAACCTCCGCTCACCGTTTAAGAGGCCAACGTCTTAACCACTTTCACTCACACAACAAGTATCTTCTTCTTCCTTACCTTATCCCACGCTACGTGGGGTTGGCACAACATGTCTCCTTCTTCCACTCACTTCTGTCATTCGTCAACGTATTATCCACTCCTTTTTCACACATATCCTCGTTCACGCAATCCATCCACCTTTTCTTTGGTCATCCTCTCCTCTTTTTTCCTTCCACATGCATATACTTAACATTCTTCTAATGACATGGCTTTCTTCCCTCCGCATTATATGCCGGTACCACGCCAGCCGAGCCTTTCACACAGCAAATACATTATTTGACAACTAGTCAAATCAGTAACTTTTTATCAAACGCGCGCTTAGTATGCGAGATTCTATGAAATACCGGTGTGTGACGTCACAATCATTTGACGCGCTTTTTTTAGTTTAACCGTTAATTTAAAATGGTTATTACACTTAAAACCAACAAAGGAAGTGGGTTTTACGTATTTTGGAAGACCCTCTATTTAATAATCACTGAGAAATAATTTATTTTTGATGTAGTTAAATACCCAATTATATCAGATATCAGAGTTTACGTAAAACCGTTAGCTTTACTGCCCACATGGGCAGTGGAGCATACAGTTTAAGATCGGATCCTCATTCGGAATAACGGGCATATTAGCTGGGGTTCCTGCCCCAGGGCAGACCCTCGTCAGATTGGACACTGCCATTGCACATTCGACGGTTTTGTATGGAATCACATTGTCGGTACAGTCACCGAGTAAAGGGGTTTAAGAAATT
The DNA here is from genome assembly GCF_902806685.2 of Maniola hyperantus. Lineage (NCBI taxonomy): Eukaryota > Metazoa > Arthropoda > Insecta > Lepidoptera > Nymphalidae > Maniola > Maniola hyperantus. Next base: position 10,882,696 of record NC_048551.1, read on the forward strand.
CTATTTAAGTCATCATCGTCATGATCAATTCATCGCCGGCCCACTACTGAGCACAACCCTTCTCTCAGAATGAGAAGAATTTACACCATAGACCGCCACGCGGGCCAAGTGCGGATTGGCGGACTTCACACACCTGTGAGAACATTATGGAGAACTCTTAGGAATGCAGGTTTCCTCACGATGTTTCCCTTTACCGTTGGCAGACTTCACACACCTTTGAGAATATTATGGAGAACTCTTAGGAATATGATAGTTCTAACAAGTTTAAATAATTTTGTAAAGTGGTGATAATAAAAAGAATATAATAGAGTTTGTTGTGGGCTCTTCTCAGACCTGGGCGCGTTTGGAACCCTCGTAGCTTTAGTTTTAATTTTAAGTTTACGTAATAATTATCACCACTATATCTTACAAATCCAACATCTGACTATCGAAAAGAGTAATTTATTACCTATTTTGAATAAATCATTTGACTTTGACTTTGAATGCCGGTTTCCTCACGCTGCTGTTTCCCTTTACGTTAAAGTGTGGTATTCAGTGAGAGAACTCTTTGGTGTTCAATAATCTGCGGGAATTCTTTCACTCTGATCGCGCTTGAGCTAAAAGGCCAAACATTAAATTTATTGGGTGCCATTTCTTTCAAGCGGCTTTGAACCCAATGTCAATAAAGGATATTTGGTTGTGACTATTTTAAACAAAATGCGCTTGCTTCGCTTGCGCTAGTTGTTTTCAGTAGTTATTTCAAAATGAAATTCATATTCTTAACTAATTAAGTAACAGTTTTTTAACTATTTGCTCGTCTATTTTTTTTAATCCTTACTATTAGTTATGATTAATAAAAAGGGATCACAACCTTGGCAGTGAGAAATAGGTACAACGCAAAAAGAGAGAGAAATGATCAACTTGTGCTATTTTTCACGTTATTTTTATCTTTGCTAATGTTAGTAGTTAGAGAATAGTCAAACTGAGGTCAAGAATATTATATTATTGTCTGTAATAAAACTATCCCGTGCAATGAATACAAGAACATGAGGCCGGGATAAGTTGCGATTTTATAAATTTGAGACTCATGAGTCATGCATGGAAGCATCTTGAACGCGAAAATTCGCTAAACCTTAGGGGAAATCAAAGTCGCGATTCATCAGACAAAAGTGATCCAATCCCGTTGCGTATTCCAGTTATAAGGGTTATACTTATATACCGTGATATTGTGTAATTTAAGTTCAGCATGTACGGTGATACAGAAATGGAAAAACAACTCATGCGAGAAGATTTACTTTAGGATTTTACAATGGCGACCTATTCTCAACTCATGGACCGAATTTCGTGTTATTATTGTTATTTTCGTTTCGTTGTCGTGGTATTACACTCGAGCTGAAATTTTGCTTGCAGAAAGTTATTATGATGTAGAAATCCGCTAAGAAAGAATTTTTAAAAATTCAACACCTAAGGGGGTAGCTAGTAACCAGTACAAAAAAAAGATCTGACTCATTCACGTCCAGCCCTTGGACCTACGAAGCTGAAATTGTGCACAAAAATTCTATTTCTAACGTAGACAAGAAATAATAATAGGCCGGTATTCCCGAAATTCCCACGGGATAGGTTTAGATTTCCAGCTTTTACACGAAATTTCTTCATGGTACAGTTAATCCAATCCCGTTTCATATTTCATTCCCGTTGCACCTATGACCTTATTCTATAAAGTTTGCTATAAGTACAACACTATATTTTCTTTTCTTTTTTCACAAAATTTTCTAGTAAGTTAAATTGCATAAATATTTTGGATTATAGTAAACCTATTATGTCAGATAAAAATTCATTAAAATACTAGATGATGCTCGTGACTGCATCCACGTGGATTTAGGTTTTTAAACATGTCAGTAACACTAACTATTCGGGATAAACTTTTTACAAAAAAAATAAAAACCGTTGTTTTTGTATCGAAGTCGGTTTTTATTTTTTTTGTAAAAAAAAATTATTTTTCAATTTTTAGTGGCCCCATGGAATTATGCTATGACTGGTTAAAAATCTACTGTTTACTAAGCTATTACACTGATCGCGAGCAATTTACTCTTATCCGTTGAGGAGTTCCAGCATCTATCTTCGAAGATGTTCATCAGATCTTCACCAAATTTAAATGGGACCAACTTTAAAGTATACCCTTTCGAACAAAAAAAAAATTTCAAAATCGGTCCAGGCGTCTTCGAGAAATCCAGTTACATACATAAAAAAAAAGATTCCGACGAATTGAGAACCTCCTCCTTTTCTTGAAGTCGGTTAAAAATAATTTATTTCCTTCACTCTGGTGTAAATATCCCGATGTAAACTACCTTTGTACCAAATGCCGTCAAAATCGGTTGAACAGATGTGCTGTGAAAAGCTAACCCAGGCAGACAGACCCAATTTCGTATTAATTGTACCGTTAGGAAAATGCTATCGAGTCACTCAAGGCATACATTTATTTAACTTTTTGTTAAAATTAGTAGTTTTCTTCCCGACTGTACGGCACCAAACTTAAATTACACAATTACAGAACATCGCTGTAATAAAGGGATCGAATCACTTTAGTCTGATGACTCGCAACTATGATTTCCCATAAGGCTTGGCAAATCTTAGTGTCGAGGTGAACTTATACATGGTTAATGATCTAGATCAAAACTAGTTCCTAGATATTACACGAGCTAGGTTGAATATTATAAATGGATCTGTCTGGAAAAGATTTACGATTCTAAGTAACGCAATAAAAATACTTACGGCTTTTTATGCTGCACTAGCTGATTATATTATATACTCGCGACTTCGTCCGCGTAGACTACATACACTTCAAACCCCCATTTAACCCACTTAGGGGTAGAATTTCGAAAAATCCTTTCTTAGTGGACACCTACTCTTTACAAAGAATGCACCCTCCAAATTTCATGTCTCTAGGTCCTAGGACCAGCGGTTTAGGCTGTGCGTTGATATATAAATCAGTCATGACTTTGAATTTTATATATACAAATAATATTTTGACACTCACGAACCATACTTAACTTTAGGGTATTTCCCGTTGACCTAGAATTATAAAAGGCAAGGAGCAAGATCTCACAGCACAAGTAGAAGAAAAAATCCGAAAATTGTTAATGTAACACCTACATTTGCAGTTGGAGATCATTTAAGCAACAAAAACACGTATTTTTTTTGGTTTTTTTCGTTTGTCTTTACTATTTCTAGATGAACTTTTTTATAAAATTCAAAGTGCTGACTGACTGACTGACTGACTGACTGACTTATATTTCAACGCACAGCCTAAACCGTTGGTCCTAGAGACATGAAATTTGGAGGGTGTATTTTTTGTAAAGAGTAGGTATCCACTGAGAGAGGATTTTTCTAAATTCCTCCCCTAAGTGGGTTAAATAGGGGTTTGAAATTTATGTAGTCCACGTGGGCGAAGTCCCGAGCATAAGCGAGTTTTTTGTTATTAATGATAAAAAAGTTGGATACATTTTTCAAACGTAGCAGAAATTGTAATTTTTCGGTCACTCATGCTCTGAATCTATCAACAACTGAGCATATAACTCAGCAACCAAAAAGCAAGGACTTTTATGAATTATTCATAGTTTACGCGATGCAGACGGCAATTCGGCGGCTACCTACAAACTTTGTAGTACAAAGTTTCATCTAGAAATCGCCAAAAGTTACCGAGCGCATGATTCTACTGTCCAAATGGAAGATAAAGAAGATTAATTAAACATCCAACAATGTATAATAGTGATAAATGATGAAAATACTATAATTCCACCCGCGAAGCCGGTAGGATCAATTTCTAAAAATATGAGAACAAACTTAATTCAACGGTTCTAATTTTTTAGCTCCCAAAAATAAATAATAATTTTCATCCAACATAAAATAGAAACAGGTATCTTGTACTTCATAATTGCCGCGGCTTGATTAGATCTCAAAATTAATATTATAAAGCCACTCCACTAACTTTGTAGGAAAAACACATCAATCACCTCGCCTGAGAGTAGACATAGTGCGGCTTTCGTCCAATTCTTTCTGTAGCCCGAGCACTGTCAGTGCGACGAAGCTTCCTCACCGATTTTGAAACGCTAGTTGTCGTTGCATATTCCGCTACAGAACCAAGCGAGAAAAAAACTAAAAATGTATAAACAAGATAGTACTATCAATAAATAAGCAATCGAAAAATTTGAATTTTAGTTTATCTATATTCTATCGTCAATACAACATGACGTAAGAGCAGCTTAGGATGTTCAGATTACCTCAGTATTGCAAAGAGACAGATTTAGAACATGAGAACAGCTAAGTAAAATATTTCGTAACGCACTGTCTAAAAGGCTAATATCTATAATATTTCAATAATACAGGCTACATTTTCCAATAGCCTCAAATTTTGGTAGGTACTCGTGAGAAATAACGGTTGCGTATTTTATATCTTCTCCCCACTAGGCGAAGGTCTCTTCGTTGAACTAAAACATGATTTTTATTTTTCGGTTCGTTACAATTTTCAGCAGCTCGTGTAATATAATTGGCTCGCCAAGCTCCCAAGGACGGAAACAAAGTTAATTGGATAAAATTAAAAACCGCCACAGGCTTAAACAATACTGACAATTGGTAAGTTTTACTGGAATACTAGAAGGCGCTGTATAAAAATGAGCGCACATTATTTAGGATACACCAAGCGTGCCGCAACCAATGACTTTGTTGCATACAACACACATATTACTAAACCATAGCTTAATTCGCTATCATTCGCCAAAATAGACAAATAAAATAAAATAAAATTATTTTTTATTCAATTAAACTTTTACAAGTATGTTTGAATCGTCAACTGCATCTACCACTGCTTTCGAATGCCTTTCCTACCGAGAAGAACCAGCAAGCAACTCGGCGGTTGCTTTTTTCAAAGATTTGATGTACAATATTATGCCATATATAAGAAAAGTATTTGCAGTGCTGCGCGTTGCTGGAACAAGCTGCAGGTCAAATCCACGCTCTTTTATCATTTAGATAATCCACTAATTATTTTTATCACTTAGGTAATAGGTTTTCACGTCAGTTAACTGCCGAATCTTTCTAACAGCGTAAGCGGCAGAGCTCAGTTTGCTAGCAAGAGTTGATATATGGGTGCCCCATAGATTAAAGAAGTAACCCACGCACCAGAAAGTGCAGCATTGGCAGACGCCGTAGTACGTGGGCAGACGACATCAGACGAGTCGCAGGAAGCTGGAAGAGTCAGGTACCGCGAGACAACGGTATGTGGAAGTCCCTATAGAAGAGTCCAGCTGTGGACGTGATGATGATGACATATCAAAGCTGTTTTTTTAATTCAGATACAAATTAGCCCTTGTCTGCAATCTCACCTGGTGGTAAGTGATGATAACCTAACCTGGAAGGGATAGGTATGGCAGGTTTTGTTAAATCCAATCCCCTTTTGGTTTCTACATGGCATCTTATAGGTATAGCCACTGCCAAGGCAGGTCAGACCAGAGAAAATTTAGAAATTATAAAATTCCAAATTTTCCGAGATTTTCGAACACACATATTAATAAGCTGAATCGAACCCCAACCTCCCACTAATAAGACCACAGCGCTCACCACTGCGCCAGGGAGGTCTTCGTCGGTACATCAACGATACTGCTGTTACGGTCTGTGTGATGTGCAATCAGCATTATAAAGGTCTGCTGAGTGCTGTTAAAACGTTGGTTCTGGAATAACAATTAACATAAATTGTTATGGCCAGGAGCTGCCACAGTGCTATTTTTTAAAATTAAGTACCGCAATAATTACTGTAACGTTTTTTATCTTGCTGTTAATACTAATGGATGAGACTTTTTCGGGCCGTTTCGAAGACGACGAAGTATTATAGATTTTTAACAGGTTTTCAATATTGTCACTTGAGATAGACAATTAGACACCAGGCACTAGCTGATTCCCGCAAATTTTTAGCGCGTGGATTTAGGCTTTTTTATCTTTTATGAAATTATTATTTATTTATTATGAAATCTTTGATTTTTAATATCTGCCTGTCTGCTAGCTTTTGATGGCCCATTATCCCATCCCATAGGAACTCTTTAATATTCCGGGATAAAAAGTAGCATATGTCCTTCCCCGGGATTTATATCCCGGCTAACTCTGTACCAAATTTCATCAAAATCGGTTAAACTGTTGGGCCGTAAAAAGCTAGCAGACAGATAGACAGACAGACAGACACACTTTCACATTTATAATATTAGTATGGATAGTATCGATAGTATGGATATGAATTTGATACCGAGACGGCTGGCGACCTGGACAGATATACCTAGGGTTTTTTATCCCGGAAAATCGAAAATCGAAAAAAATCCACGTGATATCAAAGACAACGCAAACGAAGTCGCGGGCATCATCTAGTAATAGTATAATTACATTTAGATTTTTTTATATTCTTGAAAACCTTTACAAGCACCCAAGTTTGCCAATTTAACATACTAAGTTTGAGCCTAACAAGTTATCGCATTCGTTATGTGGTAACTAACACTAACTACCTAACTTTGTTTCATGTGCCCTATAGGCACATTACAAAGGAAAGCAGGTACGTAAAAATAAAACAAGAGCCAAAAGTGTTTAACTTATTTAGGTAAGCTAGTTTATAATTTGGTAGATTTTTTCGCAGTGGTGTTAGTACTGGATTTTAAGCTGATCACAACCTACTATGCACTAATGTATTATGTATACTAGGTAGGTATGTTATCAGTATAGGTACTATATTATTATACAACATTAGTTTTAGTATAAGCAAAACCTGACAGTAGTTTGTTCAGAATCACTAACAGAACGATATCAATCATTTTTATACCGTGTTATATTTTGACCAAAAAATACTTTAAAATCCTGCAAGTTTGGACACCTAGTTGAATGACCGCTTGCACCAGCTGATTCGAGCCGTGCAAGTGGGAGCGCGCACGATCGACGCCAGCCGTCCCGTTCGCTCACAGCCGCTCGCTTGGAGTGACCATGTTTTTGCGAGGATACGGTTCAACACAACAAGCTTATTACTTCGTAAATTTTCATTTAATATTTTTGAAATTTAGTAAAATTTTTTTTTTTTTTTTTTTACCTAAAAAGATTCGACACGTGTTTTGGTTTTTGCTTATACTAAAACTAACGATGTATAATAATAATTTTGTCCAGACCGAATTTCGGACAATCATCATCATCATCATCAACTAAAAGACGTCCATAGACGTTGGACATAGGTCTCTTGTAGGGACTTCCACACGCCACGGTCTTGCGCCGCCTGGATCCAGCGGCTCCCTGCGACTCGTCTGATGTCGTCTGTCCACCTAGTGGGGGGTCTTCCAACGCTGCGTCTTCCGGTTTGAGGTCACCATTCCAGCACCTTGGGACCCCAACGTCTATCGGTTGTACGAACTATGTGCCCTGCCCATTGCAACTTCAGCTTCGCAACCCGTTGAGCTATGTCGGTTACTCTGGTTCTCCTACGGATCTCCTCATTTCTGATTTGATCACGTAGAGAAACTCCAAGTATAGCTCTCTCCATCGTCGGCTGAGTGGTTCAGAGCTTTCTTTCTTTCTTTCGGACAATATGGAAATTAAAAACGGACTTTAGAAGTGTTCATAACGTGAAGGATCAGAAACACAACGGAAGGAACTATACCTACTGCTTGTTTGGCGTGACCTAAAAAGTATTAATTGGAGTCAAATACAAGAACTAATATAATTTAGAAACGGAATAACGATCAAACTTGTGTCGAAATGTACACCAATTAAGAGAATTTATTTCTCAAGGCAGCGATAGCAAGAAGTAGGTACAGAGGTCAAACTTTGAATCGATAAGAAGGTCAAGTTATAAAATAAGTTTTCATGCTTTAATTGTTTACTCATCAAAAACAATTTCGCGAACAAATACCTAACTGGATAAATATTCCTTCAAAGCATAATTATTTGGAAATGAAAAATTGATGAAATCAAAATTTATTTATTTGATGTAGGACAGTCTCATATGCTACGTCTGTGACCCTACGACCGGTTCGGAATGAAGATTCTACTGAGAAGAGCCAACAATTATTCCAAAAGCCGATGTATCTACATTACTTTCGGCCGCGTACTGCCACGAAAACATACAATACGTGAACATGAATACGCATATTATTCTCCGGCATTCAATTATTCACGTCTGTTCTCTGTCATTCCCTCATTCACTGTAATATCATTTCAATAATTGCTTGCATGGAAATTTGAATTTTCCCTGATTAAGTAAAAATAATGTCTAGGTCCTTTTTTTAGGGTTCCGTAGGCAAAGTGTAAAGACTCTTTTTTGGAGACGCGCCGCGTCGCTCGTCGTACTAGTTACTACGCCATAATATAACAAGCAAACGCTTCTGCATAAACGCCCTCATACTTGGCCATATTAATATGTGCGACGCTCCACGCGACGCGCAGCGCGTCGCGTTTCCAGTAAAGAGTCCTGAGTGTCTGGCAGGGGGTTGCCACGATACTCTTTTACTTACCTCTTGTAGGAAAGGACTATCAACCGCTTATTGTGAAAATTTTCCAGTCTTTCAATTATCTAAATACGTAATAATATAATCAAAATTGTCCCTTCCACCCTGACCATTACATGGTATTTTCATTCCCCTAAACATTTCACCGCCTAAGGAAATATTTGTCCTTTGTCAAAGCGAAAGTCAACAATGGGATGGCGTATTTATGAAAATGGTCCCAAATGTCAACCCATCATGGCGCCCACATTGAAACGCATGGAAATCTAAATATTGAAACCCTTGGGGTATTTAAAATACCTGTTTAAACCCACAAGCACACCTTTTTGTACAAAACAACACAAACATTTTTGTATTACATAACAGGATTATAAATTGCTAATGCGCGTGGCTGTCATCTTAGTGACGTCAGCATTAGACTGAAGTTTCGAGCTGATGGTATATATTTATTTCGGCTGACGTCAAAATGACGTCATTTCGATGTTAATGAGACATGGTTCCAGCGCAATAGCAATTTGCAGGACACAATTCTTTTTGTGTATACCTAGTACCTACCTACTAAACGATTACTTAGGTAAAATACGCAAAGGAATACAGATTTCATTTATTAAAATGGTCTGTTGAGATTTTAGAACAGCGTTTGAGTGTGTTCCTAATGATAAAACTAAGGCCTCGTTCAGGGACACACAGACACATGGACTGGAAGGAACCATCGTCATCATCATGATCAACCCATCGCCGGCCCACTACTGAGCACAGGTTTCCTCTCAGAATGGTATCAGAACTTCACGCAACTTTGAGAAGAACTTTATAAAGAACTCTGAGGCATGCAGATTTCTTCACGATGTTTTCCATTACCGCTAAAGCAAGGTTTAATTGCAAAAAAGAAACATAACTTCAAAAAGTTAGAGGTGCGTGCCTGGAATAGAAGCGAATAGGTATCCGAATAGGTTCCGAATAGGACGTCTTAACCACTAGACTGTGACGGTTTGAATATTTTATCAATCCTGAAAAGGCCTAACACCGATATAAAAGTTTTCACTTGAATAAAAATCTGCTTATACGAAGATCAAAAACAAAATATGGGCGGGGCATTCTCAAGGTTAGATTGCGAACGCTGAAAAACAAAGCATTGTTTGCGGATTCACCCACAATAGAGTAATTAGTTTCTCGTCGTTTAATTACTTACTTGTCAAAGACAATGCCTCCTCACGGCCGACTTTTCCATAAATACGTTTATTCCGTAGGTACTTTAGTTTATTATGCCTTTGTTTAAAGGTGGCATGGCATACACGGAGAGATTTTGTGACGGGTTGGTAAGAGGAAATATTTGGAGCGAAATCCGAAATCGAGGGGAGCGGGGGGGGCTTAAGGTAACAGAGGTAAGTATATAAGGGGTGGGGACGCCCCGCACACCCGCACATCCCCCGCGCTAACCCGGCATGATTGTTATAAATTTGTAAATAGTTGGTAATCATACTTAAGCAGATCTTAACAAACGACCATCTATCATGTAACCATATTTTAAACTGGTTAATTTTAGGATACGTTTCCACTGAGTGGTATGGAGCGGAGACGACCCTTTTCAATTAATCAGATTACTGAAAGATGATAATATAATAAAATTATTACATCGCCTTACACATTTAAGTAGAAACGCGCAACGCGCAGATACTTTATTGGGGCCCCAAGGTGATGGAGCGGTGACCTCCGGAATCCGCAGCGTCAGCAGACCCCTTGCCCCTCTAGTTGAAAAGATGACATCCAAAGAGTCGCAGGGATCCTCTGGATCCAGGCGACACAAGACCACGGCGTGTGAAAGTCCGTAAAAAAGACCTATGCTTGGCAGTGGATGTCTATAGGTTGATGATCACGGATTATAGCAAAATAAGCTTGGTCCTTTGAGTTTAAAATTCTATAGAATGTTACGATAAAACCTTGATTAAGGTTTCACTCGTAAAAGCTTAATTAATTTCTTGTCGCTTAATTGTTTACCTGAGAAGGCTTGCTTCTTAATGGACCTGCAACGTGATTTGCAAAACCGTGGAGCGTTGTCTTTAATGACTTTTAAGAGGAGTTCTAGTTAAAGAACTACCTTTAGGTACTTACTTTTGACGACCTCCCTAGCGCAGTGGTAAACGTCTTATAAGTGGGAGGTCCCGGGTTCGATTCCTGGCAGGGGCAATTTCGAAATTCATTATTGGGAGGCTCTGGCCGTGGCTAGTTACCAACCTACCGGCGAAGTTGTGCCGTCAAGCGATTTAGTGTTCCGGTGCGATGCCGGGTAGAAACCGATCAGGGGTAATGAAACTTTTGCGGAGAGGAAGACACCCCGAGACACGCGATTTTTGAGTGTCCCGCGTGCGCGGATCTTAGAGAAGCAGCACAGGGAGCAAGTGACAGTGTCAACGCCCAAAATCTGGTAGCCCGTATCGTGTCAAGCGAGGATGAGTGGCACAGATACGGTCAGATGCTGAGAGCCATAATGTTGAGAAGGGAAGATAGAGAAAAACAAGAAAAAAAGGAGAGAGAGCAACCAGAGGGTCAGCACGAAGTAATGTTACACGGTTCCGTGCTGATCTCGCAGAGGGGGAGGTCTTTTTAGTCCGTGCGAGTCAGACACACCCTGTCGATAGACAGAAGTCCATTAGGGATTTTTCCTCCTCCTAGAAAGAAAAAAGGGGTAATGAAACTGTTATATCCCTTCCAAGTTAGTCTGCTTCCATCTTTGACTGCACATCACTTACCACCAGGTGAGATCGCAGTCAAGGGCTAACTTGTAATGGAATTAAAATAAAACACTTCTTTGAAATAACATTTTTGTAATAACACTAGCTTATGCTCGCGACTTCGTCCACGTGGACTACAAAATTTCAAACCTCTATTTCACCCCCTTAGGAGTTGAATTTTCAAAAATCCTTTCTTAGCGGATTCCTACGTCATAATAGCTATCTGCATGCCAAATTTCAGCCCGTGCCGTCCAGTAGTTTGAGCTGTGCGACGTGCGTTGATAGATCAGTCAGTCAGCCAGTCAGTCAGTCAGTCAGTCAGTCAGTCAGTCACCTTTTCCTTTTATATATATAGATTACATTTTTGACAGGGGTCAACATTTAACTTATAATATTCCTAGACTGGGAAATTGGGAAATAGAATAATAGGAATCTACTATAAATGCCGTATATTTTTATTTAATTAATAATACGAATAGGTACTCAACTATGAATACGACGAATTCATATTAAAAACGTAATTGAGATTTTGTCTGCCCCGTATTAATATCGCCACATACCAACCTACTCTTACATATTGATTTTCATGAAACCCTCTCATATATAATTGTCGGAAAATATTTACTGGGAAGTTTTTCACTATGAGAATTTATTCATCCTACTACTGATATTGCACATGCGAAAATTTGTCTTTGTAGGGTTCCGTACCCGAAGGGTGGCAACGAAACCCCATTACTAAGCTTCTGCTGTCCATCCGTCCGTCTGTCAGGGCTGTATACCATGAACCGCAATACATAGAGCGATGAAATTTTCACAAAATGTGTATTTCTATTGCCGCTATAACAAAATTAAAAAAAATAAACAGGCTGGTTCCGAGTCAGATTCGCGTACTCGGGTATTTTTTTCGACATTCTCATAAATCAAATATGCATCAAAATAAATGAAAAGCGGATAGAATGTACCTACAGGTAAAGCCCTTTCATATATGAAATACTCTACTTGACATAGACTAAGGCCTCCTACGCACTGGCGACCATAGACGCGGCCAGGCCGCCGCGGCTATGGTCGCCGGTGCGTAGGCAAGCGCGACATGTGGACGGCCGAAAAATTTGCAGTCGACTTCATTGGACTTTATTGGAGTAATCATTTGATGCTAAATCCCATAAACCTCTTCTATTTTCAACTTCAATTATGAACCTTTCCGTGTCGAAATTGGCCATTGTAAAATAATCACTCTGTAGCTAGCTACACGTCTGGTCGCCGCGGCCGATGCGGTAGCACTGATGAATTTTAATACAGAAGTGATGTTCTCGACGGCCACGATTGGTCGCTGGTCGCGTGGCATCAAATTGGACGCCGCGGCCAACGGTGGCCGCTGGTCGCTGGCCGCTAAGTGCGTAGGGGCTATAGCGATTGCCATATAAAGTCCAGAATTCACTGGCCGCCGCGGCCAGGTCGCGGCGACCATGGTCGCCAGTGCGTAGGAGGCCTTAATGAACACATTTAAATTTTTTTGGTGATGTAACTACAAACTATTCATGGTTTCCAGATTTTTCTACCTACCTGCCAAATTTCATGGTTCCAGGCCACAACGGGAAGTACCTTATGGGTTATCTTGACAGACACACGGACAGATGGACAGACAGACAACAGAGTGAGTGATAAGGGTTTCTTTTTCCTTTTGGAGTACGGAACCCTAAATACCCAAGATTTTTGAAAATTCTACTGCTTTAAAAGTAGGTTAAATAAGGGATGAAAGTCCGTCATATTTGGGTTTTCGGTTACACAAGAAAAAATACGTAGGATTTTTGAAAATTCTACCACCACATCGATTTTCTAAATTCCATCCAAGCGAAGCCGGGGCGGGTCAGCTAGTAATAATTATATTGTAATTTATAAACCTTCTAAGGACTTACTCCGCGATTAGAACAGGAAGTAAACTCAATCCTTTACAATCTGATTGAAAAGTTTTTGAACAAAGCTCGCGCAAAGAGATTAGGAGAGTTCTTTTGGAGTTGTAAGTTAACTCGGAAATAAATATCGGGAACCTTGGAAAGCATTTGATTTATTGAACTCTGTAATGAAAACTTTAAAACATTCAATAAAAAATTTATAGGACGTTTTTTCAATGGTAAAAGATTGTCTTTGTTGGCATAGTGGATTTTACTCAAGGCTGAAATAAAATTTACTTGTTTTAATAAAATTGTCTTTTTTGGTTATTTCAAAGCTTAGCACCCATAACACATTTCCCCCATAAACACAGATAACATCTTACACGCGTTTTATATAATGGCGTGTGTTAAGGAGGCACGTCGCTGACAAATGTGTTTGGAGACGCCGCACCATGCGCTTACTGATAATGCTGATAAGACCAATACTGAACGCCTTCTGTTATTTAGTACGAAAACCTACAGATAGTTTTATCTCGTTGTCATAGTATGCCCTCTTAAGGCGAAATGGTATTGAAGTTGTACACGGGTGCTCGTCAATCGTTGCGGCGATTGACGCTCGCAACGTCAATCGCCCGCTAAGGTGTGAAAGTATTAGGAACACCATTTATTTATCCTAACTGTTAAATATCATAAATAAATGCAGGTACTTATTATAAAATAATGTATATTATGTAGGTACGATCTAAATATTTACTTGACAGTGTTAATTTATCTGTATTTTGTGAGTATAGAAATGGAACTCTATGAATGAACATTGATTGAACGTAAAATTAGTGTGAACTGTGAATGTTGATACCTACGTATTGGGATTTTACCTGCATTCACGTTGTACATTTTTAATAAATAGTAAGTCATTTCGATAAACAATTTCATTCCTATACCAGCATTAAAAGTGGTAACAGTGATTAATAAAGCTAAAGAAACTTATCTTTGTGCTTTCTGAAGACACAACCCGACCTTATTCAAGAATCTCTCCAATATTCTATTATAACCTAAACTGTTCTATAATCTCTCCACTAATACATATCTAATGCTTCTTCTGGCCATTTGGCTTAAAATATTTACAGCCAACCCTAAGCCCAGGCCCAAATTAGATATTTATATATTTAATTCATTGCGCCATTGTCGTTTCGGCCTACCACGTTACGTCGGTGACAATAAAGGCCTTTTAACTGATTTGTCGGTGCAATATATCGGTATTTTTAGCAGGGGTACCAAAAGTTTACCGAGCGAATACCGCGGTATGTACCTACAGCACGCTTAGTACGAGATTTTATATCTCACCAACGTTGATAGTATTCGAGTGTCGAAACACTTCCGCGTTATAGTAAACTGGATATTAACTTCCTTGTTTTAAAGCTTTAGTTTGTCTACACATCTACAGCCAGCGCTCCAAGCGGAAACGTTGCGAAATTGAAATCAGTGGCAGTGAATTTTTGAATTCAAGGCTCTTTAGGTCCATTTTACTTTGACGTTATTGGGTTTCGACTCTCAAATTCTAGCAACGTTAGTGAGTCGTAAAATCTTATATTGAGGGTGCAGAACAGTGAGCAAATCAAAAAGAATTAAAATCAGCGTTCTATTCAGGGAATGCATTAAGATAATATTTCACAGTAGCTTGACTTGATACGCTACGCAGTCGTGCCATGAATTAATTATATTATTGACGTGTGTCTCCGAGCCATTTGAACAATGGATATTAAACAGTTTACGATGGAGGCCGGCTGTTACTTTGGATAAATTTCGCTCCTCGTACCATAAAGTCAGTATGAAACAGCCTATAGTAGAAAAGTAACACCCAATTCACATAAGCTCAGCTGTACACTTGTAGATAACGAAAGTTTTCGTGTGGCTCTAGGTCTCAGATTAAGAACACCACTGCGCCTTCAGTACAGATGTCCGTGTGGAAAAGAGGTTGATAAATTTGGAATCCACGGACTTTCTTGCCAAAGAAGCTCTGGTAGGCTGTTTAGGAATGGCTCTCTAAACGACACGATTAAAAGGGCTCTTGCCACCATAGACATTCCTTCGCTCATTGAGCCGACAGGGATTAGTCGGTATGATGGCAAGAGACCTGATGGATTGACGCTGGTTCCCTGGGAACGGGGACGGGCGCTAATGTGGGGCACAACTTGCGTTGATACATAGGCCCCGTGTTATATCAGGGAGACAGCATCAAGACCGGGAGCCGCAGCAGAAACAGCTGAAAACGGCAAGCGGCGCAAGTATGCCTCTCTTATCAAGAGTTACATTTTTGTTCCGTTTGCCGTGGAGACCCTCCCCCTCCCCATCTCCACACCCTCAAGCGTACCACAGTATCCAAGTGGTGAGCGTGAATTTGCTTTACAACCTTCTTGTGAAAATAAAAGTTATTCACAGTCAAAGTTACCCCAAATTTGAGGTCATAAACTGTTTAATAATCCTTGTTCAACAGAGTCGTAACTCAGGAGCATATTGTGTCAATGGAGCAATTAATTCATGGCACGAACCGCGCCGATACCTAAGTCTGCTGCGAACTGTCTTATCACCCCCAAATTCTGATAAGGGTTCGTGTTAATTTTGAATTTTCGACGTAACTTTGTATCTGTTACCTACCTGTAGACTGTAAACCCTTCTTGACTCATCATCATGATCAACCCATCGCCAGTCCACTACTGAGAACGGGTCTCCTGTCAGAATGAGAAGGGTTTAGGCAATAGTCCGCCATGCTAGCCCAGCGCGGATTTGCAGACTTCGCACACCATTGAGAACATTATGAAAAACTTTCAATGCCCGCAGTATTGGTTGCATGTTTAAAAGTAAGTTTTTTAAAAGTCCCGTGAGAGTTATTTGGTTTTCTGGAGTAAAATATAGTGTCGCTCTCCAGGTCAACTAGAACCATGTGCAAAACACTATGCCAATCCGTTGCCCCGTTGCGACGTGATTGAATGACAGATAAATACACTTTCGCATTTATAGTATGGGTAGTGATTCGGCGAATGTCTATACAGGTTGTAACCAGAACGCTAGCAAAAAGTTAGCGTTATTGTTATACTACCTAAACACAAGCCAATACCAATAACTGTTTGCCTCGTTTTGTAGTTTTAGTGATTTTGTATTTTTCAAACCCGCAATGTATAGCGTGCAAAACTAGGGTCAATGCTCCGCCTACGACGCGACATTGACTCCGAGTGGTTTATAATTATGGAACGTTCGTTGACTTCTAGCATCAGTCAGATATTTTATTCATGAAATTTTACAAAATGTAGGATTATTTAATTTTATTTTCGCGGTTTTCTTTGTGGTATCATATCATCATCAGTACTATCACCTGCCTTCGTTTTTGCCAGCGTTCTAGTTGCACCCTGTTGTTGCACCACACCACAATAGGTCAACTCCCTACTGAACAGTGGAACCTGTCGGCAAACACTCCCAGGATGCTATTTGAACTGACCCAGATTCTGCGGAGCAAGGATGTCCACTATTGCATACACAAAATAGAACAGTGCTATAAAGGACATCACATCTAATTATCCTAATTTATTTCACTAGTCTTTTCCAGTCTAAGAACTTTGCTCTGGCGATATAATTGTTCC
The DNA here is from genome assembly GCF_902806685.2 of Maniola hyperantus. Taxonomy (NCBI): domain Eukaryota; kingdom Metazoa; phylum Arthropoda; class Insecta; order Lepidoptera; family Nymphalidae; genus Maniola; species Maniola hyperantus. Next base: position 10,899,453 of record NC_048551.1, read on the forward strand.
AGTAGATGGAGCGCTTCATAATAACAACATTTCCCCAGAACACCGATTTTTGTTGGAACAGTCCGTTTGTAAAAATTAAACTTGCGCGATAGCTCTGTGGCGGTCGCCACAATTGCAAGCAAATTGCGCTCCTCACGCGTAGGAAGAAATCAATAAGTAATAAATACGACAGAGTCTTCTCCGGTTGGCCCAAGTGGCCGAAGGCCAAGCGGGGGTACGGGCCTCGAGGCGTAGCCTCCTTACCCGGGCAGGGCGCGGGGTATTCATGTTACCCCAGTGTTGGTCTTCTAGCCGGAGTTTCACCGGCTAGGGCCCGCCATCTATCAATACGAACCCAAACCTTGACTACTCACGTCGCTCTCACTAGATGGTAGCACGCGCACGTGAAGTGAAAGTAGAAACACGCAAATCTGAATCGCACTAACGATGTTACGTGTTTTCTGATACCTGTACTATAATATATAGAAGTTTCAAGACACAACCGTCGTCGGCCCAGCTGGTGCTACCGAGCACAAACAACCGCTCGGTGGGAGATCTCCCTTAGGTACCGTCGAGCCTACACACCGCTCCCGTACCTACAGCTCTTTTAGTCTGTTCTATGTTCGTAGAAATTGACTGCGCCTAAAGCGGAAGTGGAACATGTTGTTAGTATGAAGCGCCCCATCTACTGGAACATTTGTATCGCTGGCCAGACGCTAAAATTCCAGCGTATAAATAGTAAGCACGTAGACTAATGCATTATGCATGTTCCTAGATCAGGCTTGATGCTCTTCGCAATTTCTTGAGTAAAAAGTGCCAGCTTTGATTTTAACTTTGAGAAAGCTATAAAAACTGAATGCTTCCAACTTCTTGAGTTAGGGAGGACAAGTTACGATATAATATCATGTTGTGAATAATAATTGAAAGGCAAAGTTTTTATGGATTTTTAGGGAGGTTGTTATGATGGTATCCTCAAAAATATATAAAAAGTATATATAGGCTCGTCAGCACCAGAAGTATGTTATTATTATCGAGATTGAAGACTAAACCACTAAAAGTAACCTTAAGTAATGGTTAACCAGATACGTCAGGATTACAACCTTTAGATTAACCGAGCCTTCGTGGGCATACTAACATCATTCTTGCACACTACGAGAGATATCACAGACTACCCTCAACTATCAACCTACCGTCAATAATGAGTCATGATAACAACGTCTCTTATGAGACTAGGCAATGCTAACTAACACCAGCTAAGTCCCTACCTAGCGACCGGCTCCAACCATCCCCATACCGGCCCCAGACCAACCAGCTAACCTAGCACACCACACTTAGTTCAATTAACTTCAACTACAACAATCACGTTTGTCTAATACAAATTGGAACGATACAAGAAGGACTTACCAGATAAACAGCTATTCAACACACACTATACCATCATTCACACAATCACGTCACTTTCCACAACCTAGTACTGAACCTTTAACAACTGAAACCACATTAGGTCACAACAACAATGATAATAATAAAACCTACAGTACGACACACATAGTATCCACTGAGAAGTGCCCTTGGCAAGAGCCACACGAATAATAATCTCCTCGTACCGCCGCATTCACTTTTATTGTCTCAAAATGACGGTGGGGCGACTACGTAATGTTCAATGAGCAAAGTGTTTACAATTAAAATGGCAGCGCGCCTGCACGGCCATTCTGACATGCGTACGTCCACGTACGCCAAGTATTACAAAGCATGTGAGGACAAAACCATAACCACAAAATCATTTATCGCTCTTCCATCCTGACTACATTCCTTACACTTCATTTGATTGGAGCTCAATTGCTATTGCAACTTCTAAATCAATTAACTATCTAAACGTTTTTTTTTTAGAACTTCTAAATCAAATCCACCACTGGTTCGGAACCCCACGACCTAGCGAGAAGAACCAGCAAGAAACTCGATGTCATCTAATTAAACTTTACAAACAAAAAGTTTTTTTTTTATTTGTTGGTTGTATGTTTGGGTCCATGATCTTATACCATCATCTAACACGACTACGGAGGGTGTGACTAGCACCATCACGGCCATTCTGATATGCGACCGTCCTCGGGCGCTAGTATGATCAAGCGCGCACAATTTCCAATCATCAAGTACTACAAGCTGCAGTTCTATCCGACCAGGATCAACTATCATCTGGACTGAGCAAGTGTGTCCCTCCAACCAGCTCTTTTGAGCGTGGCCCGGACGACACCCCTCAACCAGGCTAGACTCATAACATCTGGAAGCAGTGTGTCCCCTCAACCAACTCTTACGAGTGTGGCCCGGACGACACTCTTACCAGGATAAACTCACACCATCTGGAAGAAGTGTGTCCCCTCAACCAACTCTTACGAGTCTGGCCCGGACGACACTTTTACCAGGATAAACTCACACCATCTGGAAGAAGTGTGTCCCCTCAACCAACTCTTACGAGTCTGGCCCGGACGACACTCTTACCAGGATAAACTCACACCATCTGGAAGAAGTGTGTCCCCTCAACCAATTCTTACGAGTCTGGCCCGGACGACACTCCCACCAGGATAAACTCCATAACATCTGGAAGGACACTTCCTTACCAGGATAGACTCATAACATCTGGAAGGATACTTCCTTACCAGGATAGACTCATGAACTTAATATAACATAACATCTGTCCTTATTACGACAGGTCTACCTATTCATACAACGATCTAACACCACATGAAGATTGATTTCTAGTCTTATGTCGGGAAACTCAATTTGTTATCTCGTGGCAAAAATAATTGTTCAGCAAAAACTCATCTACCTACATTACGGTTACTCTTTTACAAAAAGAACACTGAACTGCATCAAAATTTGTTTTTATAACAACTGGCTGAGATTTGCGGGTAGTCTGAAAATTACTGTACTAGATTTTCGATAAGTTTTAACTTTTTGTACAGTAGGTACAGTTTGTGATCATAATTTTTCACACAGTAAACAGCGTGATTGGAAAGTACTATGACTAAGACTACTTTTAATAGTCTTAACCTGCGAATTTAAATTGCAGGTATCTTGGTGAGAAACTTCATGACTAGTGGATGGTTAAGCGTGTTTTACATAGATGTGTTCATAACCTCAATATCAACCTTTCGTGGGCACAAACGAATAAATTCCGTTTTAAAATTGATCTAAAGTCTTATCAGTAAAGTATGTTTCGTCGATCATAACAAAGCCTTTTATACAATTTCCAATATACAAAACAAGCTCATGGTTATGCCATCGGTTTGGTTACGAAAATGATCAACCTTTTTACAGGATGCATTAATTAAAAAAACGGGAGCTAAATTTAACTTTAAATTAAATTTAACGCAACTGCGGGTAATCCCATGTGGGCTTAGTGTGGGTAATCTCATGTGGGCTTAGTGTGGGTAATCCCACTTCTGATGTAGGCTCGTCAGCACCAGAAGTATGTTATTATTATCGAGATTGAAGACTAAACCACTAAAAGTAACCTTAAGTAATGGTTAACCAGATACGTCAGGATTACAACCTTTAGATTAACCGAGCCTTCGTGGGCATACTAACATCATTCTTGCACACTACGAGAGATATCACAGACTACCCTCAACTATCAACCTACCGTCAATAATGAGTCATGATAACAACGTCTCTTATGAGACTAGGCAATGCTAACTAACACCAGCTAAGTCCCTACCTAGCGACCGGCTCCAACCATCCCCATACCGGCCCCAGACCAACCAGCTAACCTAGCACACCACACTTAGTTCAATTAACTTCAACTACAACAATCACGTTTGTCTAATACAAATTGGAACGATACAAGAAGGACTTACCAGATAAACAGCTATTCAACACACACTATACCATCATTCACACAATCACGTCACTTTCCACAACCTAGTACTGAACCTTTAACAACTGAAACCACATTAGGTCACAACAACAATGATAATAATAAAACCTACAGTACGACACACATAGTATCCACTGAGAAGTGCCCTTGGCAAGAGCCACACGAATAATAATCTCCTCGTACCGCCGCATTCACTTTTATTGTCTCAAAATGACGGTGGGGCGACTACGTAATGTTCAATGAGCAAAGTGTTTACAATTAAAATGGCAGCGCGCCTGCATATACATAAAGAACCACCTCGGTTTCGCTCGGATCAAAATCAAAGTCAAATCATTTATACAAAACTCGCTGACCCGCCCCCGGCTTCCCTCGGGTGGAATTTAGGGAATCAGCGTAGGGGCAGAATTTTCAAAAATCCTGAAATAGGTACCTACGTATTATTTTTTCTTTTGTAACCGAAAACCCAAATATAAATTTTCATGGAAATAACTTGAAAAATGACGGACTTTCATACAAACTTTTATCCCTTATTTAATCCGCTTGAATTTTAGAAAACCGTTAACCAATTTCCATCGATGTAACTTTAAAAATGATAGACTTTCATACAAACTTCCATCCTCCAATTAATCACTCGAAAAATCCTTTCTTAGTGGATACCTCTTTTTTACAAAGAACACGCCCTCCAAATTTCATGTCTCTAGGATCAGTGGCTTAGGCTGTGCGTTGATATATATAAGTCAGTCAGTCAGTCAGGACTTTGAAGTTTATATATATAGAAGAAACAGTAATTCTTGTCACCAACTATCGCCAAGCCAAACAATATTTGCCCCGAATATCGGATCAATAACATCATTAAAAACTTTTCATTTCAATCTTACCGACTTTTATCTGAACACGAACTGCTTGTCAAATTTTAAACGGTTCAAAACAGAACTCGACTCCAAGTTTGTGGATATCGAGGCTAAAAAAAAGTGAATTAATTATTGCGCAAGATATTCCGAGAAGTTGTTGAAAGTGCTCGAAAACGCCTTTGTTATTTCCCAAAGACCTCTTGCAATAGGAGCCTTTGTACACAGAAATGTACTCAGAATTATGCTGACGTTACATAGCTGCCTGATGTTTGAATTCCACTACTTACTTAATTGTTGAAGTTTGAGTGCTTCTCCATCTGTTTTTGTTCTTTGTGGAAAGACTTAAAAGTCTACAGTTTTTTTAAATGTTATTAATCTTATAGGGAGGCAAAGAAGCAAGCGAGGGCTCGACTACATCCTTTAATCATGGACTTATATATTACTTCGTATTGATAGGGTTATTGAACAAACAAAACCGACTCATTGGTGCTTATGCACCAATGCAACCTCAGTGACGTCTATATTTCAAACGGGTCGTTCATTAGTATCTAAGAGGTGACGCTAATTTATTTGGTTTCCAAACTGTGAAAAGTTTTGTTCGCATGACCATATCTTGTCATTTATATAGATACCTGGAATCTAATAAAACATCTTTGTTAAGGGTATTGCATACCTATAGTACACGACAGATCAAGATGGCAATCAGGGTAGGAGTCGGGGGGAGGCCGCCCATACCCACACGCAGTGGCGTGCACAGGGTTTGAAGTCAGGGTAGGCATTAGTTAGGTGAAAACCTGTTTACTGGCAGGTCATAATGAAAAATATGCATTGAGCCATTACAACTGGGGTAAGCACTGCATTTATGCCTTTATGACCTGCACGCCACTGCCCACACGTCACCCGCGCTCGCCCGCACTGGGAGCGCGGGGGATGTGCCAGTTTGCGTGGCGTCCTCATCCCGTTTGCCTTTTCGACCTGTCGCGTACTGTAGCTATTTTCACAGATTACAGAAACTAAAGGGTTTAGTTTCTCTTTAGTTCCCTTTAGTTTCTCTAATCTGTGGCTATTTTCTATCTCAATGATAATATTGTTTCTTACTAAAAACAGACTAAAATAAATATTTAAGGGGGCTCCCATACGGAACCCTTCGTGCGCGAGTCCGACTCGCACTTGGCCGGTTTTTTTTGTTTAGGTCAAACTCAACTTAGGTCAGTCCTACATAATAATTTAGAGCTAGTCTACAAATGAATTGTTATAATACATTTGAAATACAGTCACCAAATATTCGCAGGTCAAATTACTTGGACATTGGTTATCAAGCTTCGATTTTCCTTTCACCGATATCGCCATTACCATCACTAAAGCGTACCAACATAGCGAGGTCCCTTGAACATAAAATACATAGAAGTAAAAGGGCCCAATAAACAATTTGTATCTATCACCCGGTATGTAGCCAGCAGATACGTGACGGATTCCTCTGGATCATTTATTTATAGTGCAATTCTAATTTTACGACCTCTGTGATGGGAATAAACGATTGTAGAGCTCTTCGGGTAGGTATCCGAGACGCGAAGCCATTTCAGCGCTATTCAGTAAATAATATATTTTCACGGACGGCACTGATTTGATACTTTAGCTATTTCTATTTCCCTTATCTATCTTATTTTAAAACACGGAACAGAAAATGTTCCGTGTTTTAAATGCATGAACTGGGTGATTTAGGTGTATATCATCAACTTACCTGCAGCCAAAAATTTTATAGCCAGAGTATAGTCCGCGATAGGTTAAGGTGACAGGTTGACGTTGAGGTTGAGGTTGACGACAGGTTGAATCGGGGTATGAGAGGGGGGGGGGGGGATGCCCTGCACACCCATATGTCACCCGCGCTCTCCCGCACCGGGTTAGCGCGGGGACTGTGCGGGTGTGTGGGGCATTTCATCCCCGATTGCCATTTCAACTTGTCGCGTACTAACGTCACCCGAACGTGCACTCACGCTACGGCCTCGGAGGACTAACCAGTCCACCCAACCCACCCATCCCAACGTCATCCAAAGCCGAGGTCCGAGCCTCACAGGAGCCGCCTTTATGAGGACGTTGCCCCCCGACCCCTCCAGTTATTTCTTCGAGCCCTAGGGCTCACCCCCAGGCGAAGCCTCGCGCCAATAGGGCCTACGCAGCATACTCAATCCGAAAAAAAAGCTCATGCTCATGCATGTTTGCTGCTGAAATGGAGACCACCTTCGGGAAACAGAAACGTTGGAAGACAACCATCCCGTTGTTCCGACAACTTCACCCACCTCCTAGCACAAGAATTTCCTTAGGTACCTTAGTTGGAGGGGAAATTGAGAAAACTCTACTATTTTTTCTATTTCCCCTCTAACTAGGTTTAAGACAACAAGGTAAGACATGGCTAATATAATTTTTTATTAAAAAAAGATATTTAAATATCCTGTACCGTCAAGACATACGAGGGCGCTCCAAGCATGCTCGTTTGAACGCTTCGCTGCTTTTATATGTCCCGCCTGAGTCCTATTTATGTGTCGCTATATTCTCTTTATGAAACTGCAGTAAAATTTCATATGATTAGCTGGATCGTTTTTTTTTGTAAAGTTTTACACATCACTACCCCTATAATAATCACTACCCCTATTATAAATGCGAAAGTGTGTTTGTTTGTTGATTTGTTGGTTTGTTGGTTTGTCCTTCAATCACGTCGCAACGGAGGAACGGTTCAACGTATTTTTTTGCATGGGTATACCTACTTTAAGACCTGGCGACTGGGTCACGGGAACACCGAAGCAAACAACCGCGACCCAGCCAGCGACGTCCGCCGAGGCAGACCCTCCACCGGAGACCCACTCACGAGGTCCCCCCACCGCACGTCCGCGGCGCACCGACAAAGTGCGTACGCCTACCGACCCGGGGACACAACGGGCGACAGCTGCAGAGTGCAGGCTCGCGCACATCGCGATCCCATCCTCCGCTTCGTCCACTGTGCCCTCTGCTAGTCGGATTTTTTTTTAATATACGAGTACCACGTATCCACGCTGACAAAGTTGCGAGCATCATCAAGTTTTTTAACAACTTTGAAATGTAAACTCAAAAGAATGCCATAATAAAACCTTACTTATTTTGGCAAGTAAAGGTGTTTTTAATGTAAATTTTGGTCTAGCCTTGTGGTTTTAATAAAAATACTTTACTACAAAATGTGCTTGGATTAGGACTGAATTATGTAATCAAGCTGCGCTATACTATACCCGTATGATGGTATCGTAAGTGGGTCATTAAGGCTGTATAAGCAGTAACATAACTCTTGAAGAGCATTAGCCTCAGCGGTGGTTATTATCATACATTCTATATGTAATCATTATAAATACTGTGAAGAATTAGAAGCCATGTACATGCCTATGAAGAGTCTTTATTATTTGTCTATCCCATAGATAAATAATAAATAATAAAGCCTTTTATTACTGAAAAACATAGATTTACAATATTATTTCATTACAATTTTAAATGTGTAATTAGATACATGCTTTTAGGTTATAGTACATTATATAATTGCTAATAATTACAGTAAACAAGTTGGTATACAATTTTTTTTATTTTTATAAAATACAACAATTTATTTATTACATCATTAAAATTTTGATACTAAATCACAATTTAACAAAACATTTATTTTTGTTTTTATGAAAAGCTCATGGAATGATCTTTTCATCCCATAGATAGGCCATATAATAAAACAACTAGCTTATGCCCGCGACTTAGTCCACGTGGATTACCCAAATTCCAAACCCCTGTTTACCTCTTTGGGCAATGAATTAAAAAAAATCCTTTCTTAACGAATGTGTAGGTACTTTACAACAGCTATCTGCATGCCAAATTTCAGCTCGATCCGTCCAGTAGTTTGCGTGCGTTAATAGATCAGTCAGTCAGTCAGTCAGTCACCTTTTCCTTTCATATTTTTAAACTATATAATAGATACTCTAAGTTATCAGTTGTCACTTTGCCAGAGTATTTTTATGCTAAAGCGCTGAGCTACTCAAAGTTGGGCTGAAAGCCTGACACGTAAAAAGAGGTTGAATGAAATTTCGTTAGTTAACTTTTCTCTCGATAAAGTAGCTTTTTACTTTTAATTTTAGGCTCATACTTTTTTCTGGGACAGTCAGACCAAAATAGGACATCTCAGTTCAAAGGGTAGGTATTTTTGGATTTACGAGTTTTCCTCAATAATTATTTTATTTTATTTTTTCGAATAAAAAAATGTTAATGTCTTGTTGAAGCCCGTGACTATGCCCACCAGGCTTTAGGTTGTTCGAATCTCATGGGAACCCACCTCGACGCTTTTAGTACTTTAAAAAACTTTTTCTTCAAAAAGCTTTATTACTTTAACTAGAATCCAACTTAAGTTTCCACCATTTTAATTTACAGTCTTAATCTTCATTACTGAAATCAAACACTCCGTCCGAGTTGGTTCATAAACTAGTTTTCACCAACATTAACTGAGTAGTTTGTCTTTAAAAAGCCAAGCTCGGCGTTTCCCCGGTCATTAATCACGGAACATCCGGGTTTTTGCGACTAATCCAGCCGTGAGTCGCACCGCAAGTCTTCGAGCTATGCTCTTTCCTTAATTTTTTTACCGTCGTACCCAATGCCGTTAAAGATTTTATCTTCAAATTGAATTTATTTTATGCAGAGGTTTTTGTTCGTGGCTTTTGTTCATGACACTTATAGTACTTTAAAAAACTTTTTCTTCAAAAGCTTTATTACTTTAACTAGAGTCCAACTTAATTTTCCACCATTTTAATTTACGGTCTTAATCTTCATTACTGAAATCAAACACTCCGTCCAAGTTGGTTCATAAACTAGTTTTCACCAACATTAACTAAGTAGTTTGTCTTTAAAAAGCCAACCTCGGCGCTTCCCCGGTCATTAATCACGGAACATCCGGGTTATTGCGACTAATCCCGCCGTGAGCTACCCGGACCGCAGATCTTCGAGCCATGCTCTCTCATTAATTTTTTTACCGTCGCACCCTATGCTGTTAAAGATTTTATCTTGGAATTGAATTTATTTTGTGCAGAGGCTTTTGTTTGTAGCTTTATTCTCATCTTTATCCCAAAATCTATAGCTACTTGGTCACTTTCCGTTACCTATAGAAGGAAGTTTATTTTTAAAGAAGCTACTAGCTGATTGTCCCGACTTCTACCCCGTATGTTTAGGTTTTTAAAAATCCCAGGAAACTCTTTTATGTTCAGAGATAGTAACTTATAAAATAATGTCACTCAAAAAATTACGTGGACCCGTTGCTTCGTTGTGGCGTGATAGAAGAACAAATAAACAAAAAAAAATAGGCGTAAAATTTCTGTAATTAGTGGGTACGACAACAGTGCAAAGTGTAAAGGTTGTCAGGAGGGTTTGGCCGTGGTTAGTTACCACCCTACCGGCAAAGCCGTACCACTAAGTGATTTAGCGTTCCAGTACGAAGTCGTGTAGAAACCAACCAAAATACAAACTGCCATACCCCTTCCAGGATAGCCCGCTTCCATATGAGAATGCATCATCACTTACCACCAGGTGAATATGCAGTCAAGGGCTAACTTGTACCTGAATATAAAATAAATAAATAAAAGAAGTCGCCGAGGCGTTTTGAATCAATCCGATTCTTATTCGTTGAGCCTTTGGGGTCTGAAATAAGAATTTATTGTCCTGCAATATAGCTACTGCAAAACGAAAACCTCCTATTTAAATTGTAAAGTTTCTTTGAAGTCATTTTATACTTACTTTTCCTAACTTTTTCAATAAAAACTACGAGGTGAATTTAAGCTCCCGAAATACTATAAAGATCTTCACTTAAAACTTCTTCAAACGACTCAGTTAATTTAGCTTTTGCCAAACACGCCTAGTGCTCGTAAATGCTGGATTTTAAAGGTCAAAAGTTTGATTGCGGAAAAAACTTATATTATGGAGATATAAGTCCCGCAAATTGCTAATGCCCGTGGCCGCCATTTTAGTGACGTCAGCACTAGACTGAAGTTTAGAGCTGATGGTATAATCACGATTTGACGTCAAAATGACGTCATTTCGATTAGTTTCGTCAGCGCAATAGCAATTTGCAGGACTTATACCTAGTTTTTATCAAAACATGTCCAGCTCCCAGAAGACATATTGGAGATGTCTCTCAACGTGTTCAAAGTTTTTATGTAGCGCAAACTTATTGAATAGTCGTATTAGGACTATCTGATTCTCGCGTCTTCGCCCGCGTGGATTTAGGTTTTTAAAAATCCCGTGCGAACTCTTTAATTTTCCGGGATAACAAGTATCCTATGTCACTCTCCAGGTCTTTAACTATACACATGCAAAAAATCAAGTCGATCTGTTACTCCGTTGCGACATGATTGAAGGAAAAACAAACAAACCAATGAACCAACAAACAATCACACTTTCACATTTATCTATACTATAATATTATAAAGAGGTAAAGTTTGTAAGTTTGTTTGCAGGAAGTAATCTCTGGAACTACTGAATCGATTTTGAAAATTCTTTCACCAGTAGAAAGCTACATTATTATTGGGTGACATTGGCTATATTTTATTTTCAAACAAAGTAAAGATCCCTACGAAAATTGTAATAAGCTACCCGTGCGAAGCCGGGCCGGGTCTAGTTGGTAATAAATGCGAAACTGCGATTTGATTTTCGCCTTTTTATCAGCCACAAGAGGCCATACTCATAAAACTCAAGTATCAATATCGTTGGATAGGTATTTTGTAGGGTTCCGTACCTCAAAAGGAAAAACGGAACCTTTATAGGATCACTTTGTTGTCTGTCTGTCTGTCAAGAAACCTGCAGGGTACTTCCCGTTGCCCTAGAATCATGAAACTTGGCAGGTAGACCTTATAGCTGACATTTGGGGAAAAATCTGAAAACCGTGAATTTAGGGTTAGATCACAAAAAAAAATTAAATTTCGGTCATGAACTAATAATTAGTATTTTCAACTTTCGAAGTGAGTGACTATATCAAGTGGGGTATCATATGAAAGGTCTTCACTTGTACATTCTAAAACAGATTTTTATTTATTTTTATGCATCATAGTTTTTGAATTATCGTGCAAAATGTCGAAAAAATACGACTGTAGTACGGAACCCTCATTGCGCGAGCCTGACTCGCACTTGGCCGGTTTTTTTCTTTCTTATACCTACCCGAGTGTCAATTTCCTTAAATGTCAATCATTATTTAGCTTCCTATCTTAGAAGAAAATAAATAAATGAATGATTATGATTATGATTAATGACTAGCCTATATTATCACTGATCTTCACTTGTCACTATCCATATCACTAGCCAAAGAGTGTTTGTTTGTTGGTTTGTTTTTAGTCACATCACAACGGGGCAAAACGGGTCGACGTGATTTTAACATAGCTATATTTAAAATAAACCACAAAAAAACGCGAAAAAAAATCTATATTTTCTAATAGTTCACGATATATGCAAATAAAACATCTGAATGACACGAGGTCAACGAACGTTTCGTAAGTAGGCTACTCGGAGTCAATGCTTCGTCGTAAGCGGGGCATTGACCCGAGTTTTGCGCGCTATACATTGCGGGTTTGAAAGATACAAAAAGAGGCAAATGGTTATTGGTACTGGATTGTGTTTAGGTAGTATAACAATAACGCCAAGTTTTAGCTAACGTTCTGGTTACACCCTGTATACATAATATCTCCGAGGAATCTGCTCTGTTATAAATCAATGTCCGAAATTTTCCTACCATTGTGTGCAAAAATTGTTGATCCCAAATCGTTTGTAGCATTAACCCAAAGGAGGATAACTAATGGCCGCTCCTGAGGTCACTACAATAATAAAAGTGGAAATTGACAGTTTATTCCATCCCCTCGCCCGCCATTTGTACAATGAGGTCGTGGGATTCGCCGTATTCATATGGAAAACCTTTTTTTTTTTGTACTTTTTTGATTGTATGAATCTGGCTAGAACCTATGGCTTTGAAAAATACACTTAACATGATGGGCAGGCAAATATAGAAATCTGTCCCGAAGCAACTTCGTGTCAGCACTAGAATTTCAAAATTTGTTACCAAATCATTCTTGGGTAGATAGGTATGTATAGTACGCGACAGGTCGGGCTGGTAATCAGGCCAAAAACTTGTGGTTATTGAGGGCAAAGCAAAGTAAAGAACGACAGGTGCTAAAGTCGCTTATTGATCTCCCTTTTACAACTGCATTTCGAAAGGCAGAGCCCACAGAGGACAGAGCAGGTGGAAGATCTAAGTATCTATAGTTACTATAATAAATAAAATTGAAGTTTCTGTCTGGGGGAGAGACAGCTGCAGATCGTCTCCCGACAGTTCTTGCTAATCTTCATCGCTGGAACGGTCACTGTAATCCAGGCAAGCGGAGCTAATATTGTCCTGTCCCACGACTGATGCCCTTGTTTTAGCGTCAAAATCATAGATCTTGGTTTAGTGCTCGGTAAAAACGAATAGCACTTACTAAATTTTAAGATGAGGTTTAGTAAGTAAATAACCTTCACATACCCACAGACAGGTTCCATTAATCATAAAACCAAAAATCTATTACAGTACCTACCATTCCCAAATACATCTTTATACCGCAAAAATTAATGTTCTGCTAAATACGCAGACTGGTTGGTACTCACATATTTTCTTTCAAGTCTACCGCCGACATAAATAATCTCCTTCAGCTGTCAAAAGTTATGATGGAAACGATTGATTGTATTAGGTTGTGGGGGAGGGGGGTTCCTTTACGGGATAACGAGTTTCTGACGTAGGGTCTAAGAAACACGGGGTAAAATATTATGTACTAAGATGGATATCTCAGACAATTTGTTTTGGCAATATTTCCTTTTTTTTGATTCTCGTGCTTCTTTCTTACTTCTAGACTTTTTAACTGGCTTTACGGCTCTGGGTACTATCCTTTTTGAGCCTTCTGTTACTGTACAGAATTTTTTTTGTTGTGTGGCAGAATTGAAGTGTATTCATCATACATCTTGATATAAGCAACTGGCTGATACTACCCGAGATTCCATCCGCTTGGATTTAGATTGTCTAAAGATTACAAACGAATCGATTTGCTTCCTCGTTTCTTATTCGAACCGATAGAATATGAAACGCCCTGATGGCATCAGTTTTCTCCTCCACTTTTAATAAAGGTATCTTGAAGTTAAGAGTGAATAGGCAACTTCTAGGCAAGCGCAATCTTATCTCTCTCAAATCTTAGTCTGCATCACCTGCAAGCAAGTATTATTGAAACCAAGCGTTAGTCTATAAATTAATTTTAAAAAATCATTTTGGTATTTCTGAAAGAGAGAACTTCAATGCAACTGAATGATTGATATTTTAATGACTTCATTGGCGCAGTGGTGAGTGATAAGAGGTCCCGGGTACAATCCCCGACAGGGGCAAATTGCGATTTTATAGTTTCTAAATTGTTTCTGGTATGGTCTGGCTAGAGCCCGTGGGTAGTTACTATTTCACTAGCCAAGATGTGACATAAAGCGATTTAGCGTTCCGGGTGATTTAGAAACCTATTATGGGAAAATACAGATTTCATAAAAACTGACACATCCCTTCTAAAGTTTACCGCCCGCTGCCACGTACTGCATATCACTTAAATGCCACGCCGGGAGGTCCTGCAGAAGAAAAAACCGGTCAGGTGCGAGTCGGACTCGCACACAAAGGGTTTCGTACCATCGTACAAAATATACCTAACACTTTTATGTAGAACACTGCAAGTTAACAAAGGACTGCGCCATCTTTATGTGATTTAGTAAATTATTTTTTTGGTGAACATTTCAATTTTTTTCTGATGTATTGACAAGTTCTCGGTTTTCGGAATTTTCCCCTTACGTGTGCTAAAAGACCTACCTACCTGCCAAATTTTATGAATCTAGGCCAACGGGAAGTACCCTGTAGGTTTCTTGACAGACAGAAAAAGTGATCCTATAAGGATTCCTTTTTTCCTTTTGAGATACGGAACCCTAAAAATGAAAATAAAACTCTCAAGTCGTTCCATATTTTAGACTGGTCTCCGGGCCTAGAAACTTCGCATTTCGTTTGCTACGACCTTACCTAATTGATTTTCGAAAAGGACCTCTTAGCGTTTTCCAGCTCATTAATCACTGGCCATCTGGTTTTTGCTACTACAGCTTTACTCAGTCAGCGAAATCCGGAGACGTCTAACGTTCGTCCTCATTAATTTTGTAGGTAGACTAGCTTATCATGCTCGCGACTTCGTCCGCGTGGACTACACAAATTTCAAACCCCTATTTCAACCCTTCAGGGGTTGAATTTTCAAAAATCCTTTCTAACCGGATGCCTACGCCATAGCTATCTGCATGCCAAATTTCAACCCGATCCGTCCAGTAGTTTGAACTGTGCGTTGATAGATCAGTCAGTCAGTCAGTCACCTTTTCCTTTTTATAATATATTATTTAGATGTACTTTTAGCTTGCTATTTTTTAAACAAATAAATGAATCAAAGTTTATTCAGCTCACAAAATAATACAAGAAAAAAATAAGCAGATGTTAAAAATTACAAAACTAAAACTAGGTAAACTCAAAACTACGAGCAAGAGAGATGTAATAAAAACACAAAGTCGAGTTTAGTATGCGGCCGAAAGTGATGAACATCAGCCTGTAGAATGACATTAATTCATCTTTGTATCTGTCACTCATGACGCTTTATCGGTTTCAACGACCGAGACAGTGCTCTACAACTCTGCTGTCTCCTTCTAAAGATCGATGTTCATCACTTTTGGCCGCGTACTGTACCTACTATAGTGGTTAAATTAAAAAAAAATGAATCACCTTTTTACGCGAGACATTTCGCTGACAATACCTGACGCGCTTGAGGAATTATATTTTTGCCTACCCTCACAAAGGCGCTCGAAATAGAGCGACGTCTTTTCGAAATAAATGTTAACAATCACTCAGAATTCGCCGGCTTTTTTGCTCACTTCAATTTCGTGTTTACATGTCTTGTGACGGATACAAACTCGTATTTTATGTCATTCCTGTTCTAAGATATTATATTTTAAGAAAAATGCCACATTTCGGGTTCTGATCTTAATTTCTTTTTCACAACACCATAACTCAACGCAAAACACATTTTTAGGGTTCCGTACTTCAAAAGGAATAACGGAACCCTTATAGGATCACTTTGTTGTTTGTCTGTCTGTCAGTCTGGTGGTCTGTCAAGAAACCTACAGGGTACTTTCCGTTGACCTAGATTTATGAAATTTGGCAGGTATAGGAGAAAAATCTGAAAACCGAGAATGTATTGTTACATCACACAAAAAAATTAAATTGGGGTCATGAACTACAAAGTAGTATTTTCAATTTTCGAAGTAAGATAGCTATATCAAGTAGCTATATGAAAGGTTTTCACATGTGCATTCTAAAACAGATTTTTGTTTATTTTTATGCATCATAGTTTTTGAATTACGGTGCAAAATGTCGAAAAAATACGACTGTAGTATGGAACCCTCATTGCGCGAGCCTGACTCGCACTTGGCCGGTTTTTTTACGAGACATTTCACTGCGATTAATAGCCTCATTTGGTGATCGAAAGGCTGGCTCATGTTTTGGGCAAAGGATCAGCCTGGCTATACCTTTGTAACTAACCTGTGGTCCTACCTAAGAAAACTCTACCCTACCTCACATACAGAACTACCTAGAAATGTTACTCCTAATTTATTTTTAAAGTGGCACGTGCATCATCTAGCAGTAGGATCTTTTGGCAGTGTTGTGCCCATAATAAACCAAGAACTTTTAGATTATCAGAAGTAATGAGTTCATCAGACAAATGACTTTATGGGGTTTGGGCAAAGGAAGTGGGTGTTGACGCATTGAAAACTAACACATTATTTTGAAACGTGCGTTCGTGTATTGGATTTGTCTAATCAATCATCCGGTTGTTTGCGTATTGAAATTCAACTGACTACCGCGTTCGGGCTTTGAAAGTATGTGTTCGCGCATTATTTTGAAACGTGCGTTCGTGTATTGGATTTGTCTAAACAATAATTCGTTGGTTCACGTATTAAGTCCTATTAAGCATGAACCTAAATAAAGTAAATCTTCCTTTAGTTTGTATGGACAACAAGATAGAATCATGCCGTAAACAACGAGATGAACACATTAGTTAAAACCCGAATCTATTAGACGTGTGCAAGCTGTTCTCCGGTGAAGCAGGAGAAGAGCTTTGTGTATTGGCATCATTTATCTTATGGGTGAAAAGATTAAAAGATAAATGATGGTTGATCGCTCCACCACGCCATCAACGGTGAACTTCTACCTTCCCTTAGTATCCCATCGTTTGTTCTTGGTTTCTCAAGTTATTGAGAGAGCAATTTATCTCATGAAATACCAACGAACAGTAGTTCCCCCCCCACAACACGTCATCATTTTTTTTGTATAGCGCAACGTATGCAAGCATACTATTTAAAGCGGTGCGTCCCGCTTATGTTCGATCGAGAATAGAGGATTACGATAATGATAATGATCATGAATATGAACATGAGTTGCATTTTTATCGTGGTGCATTCCCACAGTTGATCTTTAGAAGATCGCAAGGATGAACGGCAGCACTACGGTATCGTCGAAACGAGCTATATTCGCAGGCCAGACCCCAATCCTTCGAGTTTGTCGTGTATGCATTTGTATTAATATATTATTGCCATTCAGAGGGTATATAACTATCCCAACACAATTTTAGGTTTTAGATGTATTTGTATTATACATGTAAGCGATAAAATATTTCACGTTAGAAATCACTTTAGCAAAAGATTCTCAGAGCACTGAGACGCTAGGATTTCCTTTAGGCAGGACGTACAAACATCAGAGCACTCCGACCCTCTTTCGCATGAGTGTCTTCAAACACTAAAGTTGATTTATGTATTTGTATTTATAAAAGCCATCAGAAGAGTGCAGAACTCCAAGCAATATCTGTTTAACATAGAGATCAACAGACCTATCTGTGTCTCTAGTCAATTCAATTCTAGTTTCAGACACATGCGTGGCCCTACAGATAAGAACGTGTTCCCTCTGTGCACGTTCCCTTGCACTTAGCACTCAATGTATGCAAGCACCGCCGCGCCGGTGGTCCGTCAACACCCGCGACAACTCATTTGGCATTTAGGCATCGACCGCTCGGTCGTTCCCATGTACTACCTTCCCAACTGCAGTTTTCCTCGTTATACGAGTGTTTATAACGTTTTGTAAATTTGACCTTCTAAAATAGTTATTTTATGTTTTTATGTGTTAGTACAGCATTATTATAATCTACTAAACTGATTTTATAAACTTTAACCTAATATTTTAGTACGCTTTTCAATAAATTTTCCTATTGCTTTATTAGTATGGGAGACCATTAGTATGGGAGTCCATGATTGTTACATTCAACCCCCTAAATTCTATGAAGCATGTGAATAGTTACCTCCTACGAGTCATGCTGAGTAGAATTTACTTCAGGTAAATAACATCTTCCTATTCATTACAAAATCTTATATCACAACCCCCCGACTTTATGATTCTATGTACCTATTAGATTGATTTATTGTATAACCCATCTGTACACGCCACGACTTACAATGTGTACAGTAAAATAATACTTGTCATTGGTATTATGCTTGTTTATTAACTGGCAACTGCGAAACATGACCAACAACAATTTACACTTGACTCGACATAATATGTTCCCTTAAGCTATAAATTTTAGCGCGTCATGAAGGAAATCAGCGCCATCTATGTTTAATCAAGAAACTAAGCTTACATACATGAATATGCACTTTAAAATATCTTAGCAGATTATACACCATCCTATCACTAGATAATCCTAATCCAGCCTTTTCCTCATTTATAATGAACGCTTATCCTTACCTTGTCCATCACTAATTAATATGTTTACGTGTTGTATCTACTATGAACTTGTTGAGAAGATATTACCTTTAGTCTGTTCGTGTATTAATTAGACGCAAAACTACAAACTAACTACTTTATTTAATCAACATCAACCATAAATTAACAATATTTCTTTTAATATAATAAACTAACATAAAACTATATCATATTTTACTAATTTAAACAACATACATGAATTAACAAAGTAACTTAAAAAAAAAAAACCTAACATTACATTATAGTTTTATTCCCTTCTATTAATTGGATAATCTCAATAATGGACCTAAACAGTTCGATTATGTAGGTAGCTTAACTTCCGAAACACTTTACTATTACCAACTAGCCTTAGCAATTAAATTACCTAGTTAGTAAAATACCTAGTAGTAGACACCCTCACAATCGAATTGCCCAGTTTCGCCCTCATAGGAGAATTTTAACGATAGTATTTTGACAAATGTATGGCATTAAATTTCCCTCGAATGTTTTCCGTGTCTGGATACATTAAAATATACACATTTCTATAAGGTATTGCCGCGACAACATACGGTCCTTCATACAACAAATCAAATTTGCTTATTTCCTTTTTCTGTGCATTCGATCGATTACATTTCTTTATTTTTACTAAATCACCTATTTGGAACTCAACCAGTCTATGTCGTCTGTCGTATTTTTCATTTCTCATTTTACTAGTTTCCTTTAATCTCTCTTTAACCCGCTCGCGTATGTCCACTACATCTAACCTATCATGTCTTTGATTCAGTTGAACATCTACTGTTAACCTAGTCCCGACCCCTGTTAAAACCTCGTATGGAGTATAACCTATACTATCGTGATACGTATTATTATATAATTCTTCAATTTTCGGTAAGAGCCCTACCCAAGTTTTATGATTTGTATGACAATATGCCCTAAACAATCTACCTAGTTCTTTATTGACTCGTTCAGTGGTATTCGGTCGCGGGTTCCGAATGGTAGTATAAATTGTTTTAATTCCGAGGTCCTTTAGCCCTTCCTTATATTTTTTACTGATAAACTGCGTACCATTATCGGTCATGATAGCCTTTATTTTTATTATTTCATTAAACTGTTTTATTTTAGTCAAACATGTTTGGCCCGTAGCCTTCCGCAAAGCAAATAATTTGATAAATTTACTGAAAGAATCCTGCACTACCAAGATGTAAGTAAAACCGAATGCACCTGCTGGCAGAGGCCCATATAAATCTGCCATCACAATCTCACCAACTTCATTCGATATTATAGACTGACAAGGCCCGACACATTTAATGTTATCACTCTTGGCTAGTTGACAGATATGGCATTTCCTCACAATAGTTTTCACGTCCTTCGTTAAATTTTTCCAAAATAATCTATCCCTTATATATTTAATTATTTTATAAGCACCTTGATGTCCCATTTCTTCGTGTATCTGTTTTATTACCTCTTCTCGCATACAATTAGGCAAATATATTCTATCTCCATGGTTAGTTTTAATAAATACCTTGTTATCTCTTACTAAGATTTTGTTTTTATATCTTACATCTCGACCGCTAATAAGATTCTGTATTTCTTCATCTTCTCCCTGCAATTTAGGTAACATCTTAAGCTTCATTGAAAGCGCCTTATTCTCTTTACATAAATAATAAATACCTGGTACTTTATTCTTCTCCTCCTGCACCTTGTAACTATCCGACGGATACCTAGATAGGGTATCTGCAACTATGTTTTCCTTACCAGGAATATGTTCAATCTCAAAATCAAATTGTTCTAAATATAATACCCAGCGAGTTACTCTGCTATTAAACATTTTCCATGTTTTTACAAATAACAAAACCTTATGATCCGTCCTTATAACAACTTTAGAACCCCTTAAGTATGTTTCAAATCTTTTTAGACAGCTTATGACTGCAAAAAATTCCTGTTCTGTAACAGTCCAATTCAACTCGGGCCCTTTTAAAGCTCTACTGTAATAACTTAACGGTCTCATTTCCCCGCTAACACCAATTTGGTAAAGTACTCCTGCAAACCCAATTCCAGATGAATCTGTTTGCAAATAATATTCCTTCCCTAAATCTGGATGTTGCAATTCTATAGTATCAATAAACTGTTTCTTTGTCAAATCAAATGCCTTCTGTTCCTTCTCAGTCCATTTCCAACGTTTTTGCTTTTTAAGAAGTTCACACAATGGATAAATACATTCTGCATAGTTAGGTATAAATCTTCTATAGAAATTGCACAACCCCAAGAAAGCTCTTAAATGTTTAATTTTCTTCGGAATAGGAAATTTTTGTATTGATTCAACCTTTCCCGGATCAGTTTTAATTCCACTAGTTGAAATGATAAACCCTAACATTTTTACTTCTTTACATAGGAATTCGCATTTCTCTATATTACAAGTCATTCCGGCTTGCTCCAACTTCCTTAAAACTGTTGCGATACTATTTATATGACCTTCTATTGTACCCGATGTGATGATAGCTAAGTCATCAAGATAATTAACACAAAATTGCCGTACTTCCGGGCCTAAAATTTTGTCCATTGCTCGACTAAAACTTCCTACCGCTGTCTTCAACCCTTGTGGTAACACATTGTATACATATGACTTACCATTAAACGAGAATCCCGTATATTTCCTACTTTGTGCACTGATGGGAATTTGGAAATATGCGTTATTTAAATCAAGCGTAGTGATAAAATTACATCCATGAAATGAGTTCAGTACATCCAACTGTAGTGGTGGTTTTTCTGTCTCCGCCACCATGTGTATGTTTATCTCTCTAGCATCTAACAACACTCTAATTGAACCATCTCGTTTTAAAGTAAATGTAAGTGGACTATTATAAGGTGTTGATGTTCTGGTTATTATTTTTAACTTTTCCAATTCTTCTAGTTTTTGTTCCATTTTTTGTCTATACGCATAAGGTATTGGGTACGATTTCTTAACAATGGGAGTTTCATGATTCATTTTTATAACATGTTCATAACATTTACATTTACCTAACTCTTCTTTAAAAATGGATTTAAATTGCCTTATCATTTCCAATAATTTTATCCTATCATCTCCTGATATTTCTGTTCCTATTTTAATTTGTTTTGTAAAATCAGTATTTCCTTGTATTTCAACTACCTCTCTTGTTTGGACATCCAAAGGTCCGTTAGCAAAGGGTATCATATATTTTTGGCTATCCTTTTCGATAATAATACACATGTTATCTTTCTTCAAGTTTACAATTACCTCATTATCCTTTATCCAATCAAACCCTAATATCACCGAATGAGTCAATCCTGGTACAATTAAATAACCGATATCTAAAGTTAAACTACCTATTCTTGTTGTCACCATAACCATTTGTTGAATTTTCAAACTCTTCTGCCCTATAGCCCCCTTTATTTGTATAGCCCTTGTGGGCATTAACGGTAATTTTGTACAACTCTGTTTTAATTGTAAATACATATATTCAGATATACAAGTGATATCACTACCCGTATCAAGTAAACAATCAACTTCAATGTCAAGTAACTTAATATGTATCTCGGATTTTATTTGGTTCGATGTCTCTAATATTTCTTGCTCTTCATAAACATTTAGAATTTCGCCTTCCAACTCGTTAACCCCCTCGTGAAGCTTCCTAGTTTGAAGTAACTTAATTATTTCACTACATTTCAATTCACTTAAATAACCTAATCCTATCTTGCTTGCTTGACCTTTGTGTTCAATTGGGTAGAGCAGTCCTTCTCTTCTACCTAACTTTTGTCCAGGTTGCCATCCGAACTTGAGCATAATTCTTAAAGCTTTGTCCCCTGTATTAGTAACTGCGTTGGAGACCGTTTCCGCAGCCACTTTCAGTTTGATTGATTTTGATTTTCATTACAGTTCCCTTCATAACCTAAGTCATCTCCCTGTATAACATTACATCGTTCATTTTGATTATTATACTGCTGATTAATAGTACCAAATGGTCTTCGCCAATTCCTATTATCTTGTCTATTTTGATCTCTTTGTAGGACCTTCTCCTTATAGTTATAGTAATTACGTGATTTTACAACCGACGCAGTATCCTCTTGCTTGTTTATGTCATCTTGCTGTCGGAGAAATTCAGTAGCTTCGAAAATAGTCTCCCCTTTCGTAATAACCCACATCTGTTGTACTGATTTTGGATAATGCCTCATCATATCAGACACTAATTGTTTTTCCGGTATCTCAAAGGATAACATACTAACTTGTGATGTTATTTTCAAAAAGTGACCAAGCATGGTCGGTTGTGCTGATTTATCCCATTTTGCGCATACTATATCCCTTCTTATCTTATTTTGTTCTGTCTCTCCCCAAAAGGTTTGTAAAAAATCATTTTTAAAATCACCTAACGTCTTCCACCTAGGTTTATATAATCTAACCCAATCTTTTGCTTCTCCCTGCAGACACTCGTACGCCAATTCTAATTCTCTACCTTGATTTGGAACCTTTCGAAGATATGCATCTAAATCTTCCAAGAACGTAACCGGATGTACTTTATCTTTATTAAATTTTGGTTTTTCAGTTGCCATATTCATTATATTACATGTAGTGTATTCCCTCATCTTAGACCCTGAATTTGTTACAGTTTCCGTTTGTTCTGCATCTAAGTCTTTATTTTCCATTGACCAGTTTTGACCTAATCCATTTTCTAACCTTTTAATTTTCTCCTCTAACATTCTTGTACTTCTATTTATTAATTTATACATCATTGAAATTCCCTGATTTATTGTAATTGAAGAATCCATCCTTACTAACTTACGCCGTTTTATCACTTCACTTACACCTTCAGGAACATTTTCCTTTTCTCTTAACTGATTAGAACTTAAGTCACTATTTGTCACCTCTATTACTGATTGAACTGGTTGCACTTTCCTCTTCTTACCCATCTTAATACTTGGTCCCATTCCCACTTTTTACTCACTAGTAGTCTTATTTATTATTCACTATTTATTATCGTCTTTCACTAGTAACCTTTCCAATGGGACTTGTGATACCTACAGAATAAAATAAATGATCTACTGACATTTCAACATCCTAATATAAAATACCATAATTATAACTTTCTTATACTCCTACTTCCCCTTTTGTAAATAAATAAATAAAAATATTTTGGCAAAACCCGGACCATAAGTCATCCAAGCCATAATGAACTCAAAACCTTTTCTGACTCTTTCCATTTCACGAGCAACAATTGTAGGCTTTCGCCCACGTTATCCTACCTATCAATATCTTTATACCACCTATATAGTCATTAAAACCTATCCTGGTCACGGCACCAATTGTAACTAACCTGTGGTCCTACCTAAGAAAACTCTACCCTACCTCACATACAGAACTACCTAGAAATGTTACTCCTAATTTATTTTTAAAGTGGCACGTGCATCATCTAGCAGTAGGATCTTTTGGCAGTGTTGTGCCCATAATAAACCAAGAACTTTTAGATTATCAGAAGTAATGAGTTCATCAGACAAATGACTTTATGGGGTTTGGGCAAAGGAAGTGGGTGTTGACGCATTGAAAACTAACACATTATTTTGAAACGTGCGTTCGTGTATTGGATTTGTCTAATCAATCATCCGGTTGTTTGCGTATTGAAATTCAACTGACTACCGCGTTCGGGCTTTGAAAGTATGTGTTCGCGCATTATTTTGAAACGTGCGTTCGTGTATTGGATTTGTCTAAACAATAATTCGTTGGTTCACGTATTAAGTCCTATTAAGCATGAACCTAAATAAAGTAAATCTTCCTTTAGTTTGTATGGACAACAAGATAGAATCATGCCGTAAACAACGAGATGAACACATTAGTTAAAACCCGAATCTATTAGACGTGTGCAAGCTGTTCTCCGGTGAAGCAGGAGAAGAGCTTTGTGTATTGGCATCATTTATCTTATGGGTGAAAAGATTAAAAGATAAATGATGGTTGATCGCTCCACCACGCCATCAACGGTGAACTTCTACCTTCCCTTAGTATCCCATCGTTTGTTCTTGGTTTCTCAAGTTATTGAGAGAGCAATTTATCTCATGAAATACCAACGAACAGTAGTTCCCCCCCCACAACACGTCATCATTTTTTTTGTATAGCGCAATGTATGCAAGCATACTATTTAAAGCGGTGCGTCCCGCTTATGTTCGATCGAGAATAGAGGATTACGATAATGATAATGATCATGAATATGAACATGAGTTGCATTTTTATCGTGGTGCATTCCCACAGTTGATCTTTAGAAGATCGCAAGGATGAACGGCAGCACTACGGTATCGTCGAAACGAGCTATATTCGCAGGCCAGACCCCAATCCTTCGAGTTTGTCGTGTATGCATTTGTATTAATATATTATTGCCATTCAGAGGGTATATAACTATCCCAACACAATTTTAGGTTTTAGATGTATTTGTATTATACATGTAAGCGATAAAATATTTCACGTTAGAAATCACTTTAGCAAAAGATTCTCAGAGCACTGAGACGCTAGGATTTCCTTTAGGCAGGACGTACAAACATCAGAGCGCTCCGACCCTCTTTCGCATGAGTGTCTTCAAACACTAAAGTTGATTTATGTATTTGTATTTATAAAAGCCATCAGAAGAGTGCAGAACTCCAAGCAATATCTGTTTAACATAGAGATCAACAGACCTATCTGTGTCTCTAGTCAATTCAATTCTAGTTTCAGACACATGCGTGGCCCTACAGATAAGAACGTGTTCCCTCTGTGCACGTTCCCTTGCACTTAAGCAATATCTGTTTAACATAGAGATCAACAGACCTATCTGTGTCTCTAGTCAATTCAATTCTAGTTTCAGACACATGCGTGGCCCTACAGATAAGAACGTGTTCCCTCTGTGCACGTTCCCTTGCACTTAGCACTCAATGTATGCAAGCACCGCCGCGCCGGTGGTCCGTCAACACCCGCGACAACTCATTTGGCATTTAGGCATCGACCGCTCGGTCGTTCCCATGTACTACCTTCCCAACTGCAGTTTTCCTCGTTATACGAGTGTTTATAACGTTTTGTAAATTTGACCTTCTAAAATAGTTATTTTATGTTTTTATGTGTTAGTACAGCATTATTATAATCTACTAAACTGATTTTATAAACTTTAACCTAATATTTTAGTACGCTTTTCAATAAATTTTCCTATTGCTTTATTAGTATGGGAGACCATTAGTATGGGAGTCCATGATTGTTACAATATCCAACGCGAAAGTGCAGCCAGTATTCTTGACACCATTCCATGCGGGCCTGATTTATATACATAGTAATTAGATAAGGCTAGCTTTAAGTTTTATTGTAATATTTTCAATTAAAAACACAATACACATGGCTAATGTGCTGGACTGTTTCTTAGATTTAACATCTTATGTACCACATTATGCAAATAAAGAATTATTCTATCCTATTCTATTCTAATATTTCTCATACAAAAAGGAATAGGTACATTATTATTGTAAAATGAATATTTGGAAAGAGCAACCTCCTAGTTTCTTCTCGGTAGGAAGGGCATTCCGAACCAGTGGTAAAGTCAGTGTCGATTCAAAAACACTTTGTAATAGAACGACTAGGTATTCCAAACAAAAATCTTGATCCATAAATATATCAAAGGAAATATAACACTGGCCACTCTGGCTATCAAGTTATCAAAGGTAACTAGCATCAAACATTCCCAATGGTCAATCTAATGTAGGTACACGGAAATAGTTCTATACAAACATTCATACCCCATTCACACGACACAGTGTTATTCCCGTTGAGTCACACCAACGCGACGTGTGTAACAATGGGAATTTTTAAAAATAGTTGTCCCGTTGAGTAATTGGGCTTTATGGCCGTTTTAATTAAATAATAAATAAATAAATAAACACTGTTACTCAATGGGACAACTATTTTTGAAAATTCCCGTTGAGTCACACCTACATATTGCGTATGTGTACGTACATACCTACAAGTGTTAACTGAATGCTTACTTTTCCGGGATGTCATTTATTTTCAAATCCATGATGGCGGACATGAATTTTTCACAAAATATTAGACATGGGTGCGGTTTTCAGGGTTTTCCAGGATGCTGATTTTGATGATGACATTTATTTTTAAATCCAAGATGGCGGACGTTTGCAGGGTATTCGAGCAGTTATGTATGCAGTATAATATAATAATATTATGATCTTACAAATCTAACAATTCTGACAATCAATAAGAGTAACATGTACTTTGAATAAATTATTTGACATTTGATTTTATTTATTTTTCTATAATTAAAAATCGGGAAACCGTAAGATCTTAAAGATTAAATTTCACTTGACGACTTTGCGCTAACATACTCGTGTGCTAACAGTACACTTGTTGATTACTATCGCATTGTATGGATAGTACGCGACAGGTCGACCTGCCAATCGGGGTATGAGGCGGGGGGACGCCTTACACACTCGCACGTCACCTGCGCTCACCCGCAACAGATTAGCGAGGGGGTTGTGCGGGTGTGCGGAGCGGCCCCACCGCGATTGCCATGTGTGCGTACTGTATGTATGTGCCTTCGGATTTCTACATTTCAAAGCCTAGATGTTTGTATAGGTACTTACCACAGGAAAGTACTACGGAAAGCGTTTAGTTCCCAGTGGTTGCTGCACAGCTCTGTACGCTTAGTATACGATTTTACGTCTCACCAACGTTGCTAGAATTCGAGATTCGAAACACAATAACGACAAAGTAAAATTTCGACGACCTCCCTGGCGCAGTGGTGAGCGCTGTGGTCTTAATAGTTGGGAGGTCCCGGGTTCGATTCCTGGCAGGGGTTTGGAATTTTATAATTTCTAAATTTCTGGTCTGGTCTGGTGGGAGGCTTCGGCCGTGGCTAGTTACCACCCTACCGGCAAAGCCGTGCCGCCAAGCGATTTAGCGTTCCGGTACGATGCCGTGTAGAAACCAAAGGGGTATGGGTTTAATAAAAACTGCCATGCCCCATCCAGGTTAGCCCGCTATCATCTTAGACTGCATCATCACTTACCACCAGGTGAGATTGCAGTCAAGGGCTAACTTGTTTCTGAATAAAAAAAAAAAAAAAAAAAAAAAAACCTAAAGAGCCTTGAATTGAAGTCAAAAATTCAATGCCACTGATTTTAATTTCACAACGTCTCCGCTTGGAGCGCTGGCAGTAGATGTATAGACAAACTTGAGCCTTAAAACAAGGCGATTAAGATCCAATTTACTGTAACATGGAAGTGTGTGGATACTCGAATACTATCAACGTTAGTGAGACATACAATCTCGTACTAAGCGCCAAACGCCAAACGCAAACGCATCCATCACCAACGCGCAGCGCAAATATAAACTTCACTCCAAATCTACGTTAGACACTCGGAGCCATCGATCTCGGAGCACACGAGTAGATGGAGGCTGGAGCTCTTAGGAATCTACCTGCTTTGCTAGAATATTTCGCTTTACTCCATTTAAAACTATTTATTTTTACTAACTTGCAATTGAGTATTTCACTCCAATTATTTTACTTTATTATAAACAAAGATAAAAATAATGACGAAAACTAAAAAAAATAATTAAATCGATCAAATAATAAAAAAGTTATAAGCATTTAAATATTTCTGATTAGACAGAGATAGCAATGTAGTATTATGACGTCATTTTGACAAATGCCATAGTAGCATCGTGCGGTTTCATACAAATTTTCGTTTTGCGAGAAAGGGATAGAAGACCCTCCCACTCCAAAATTAAAATGCCTGTAACTTTATAAATCTTTGTTGGATTTTAATATTTTTTTCAGCGTACGTCATTATTTTCATCCTAGTTTATAATAAAGTAATAATATTTATCAAATTCAAAAGTAGTAAAATACTCAATTATATAAATAGTCATCATCAACCACCGAGTTTTGCGGCCTCACTACTGAGCACAGATTCAAGTTGTGCTTTTTATGTGCAAAGTTAATAGAAAAAAGTCGGTTAACTAAAATAACGCTACACTAAATTGCACTTAAGTGTGGTATTACGGTTTCCATCAGATTTAAAGCTTTACAACCCCAACACGAGTAGCTTAGTCTAAGTGGAACAAACAACTACCTACTGTTAAAATTAACGCTGCATTAAATAACTGGTAGGTATCTAGACATATTTTGGTACCTAATCATTTTACATAAACTATATTTTATGTAAAATAGAACTATTTGTGCAAAAATGGGCCAATTTTTATAAATTACCATGCCATTCTCGTTTATCTATTAATTAAAAAAATATTCAACTAAGCTCAAACCCTGCAGGAAAAGGTAAGGAAAATAAAAATTTAAATCACCCTCGACTGGTCCACGTTAGAAAAGTAATCAGTACCCTTATTATAAATGCGAAAGTGTGTTTGTTTGTTGGTTTATTGGTTTATTGGTTTGTTGTTTTGTCCTTCGATGACGTCGCAAAGAAGCAACGGTATGATGTGATTTTGTCATGAGTATAGTCCATATCCATCCAAGGTATAGTCAAAGAACTGGAGAGTGACATATGGCTACTTTTTATCCCGAAAATTTTATTTTTATTTTGTCTGATATTATTTAAAATTATGTTGTCTGTATCGCTGTTGATTACTAATAAACGAATAAAAAAAACAAAGAGTTCCCACGGGATTTTAAACAAACCTAAATTCACACGAACGAAGTCGTGGGCATCAGCTAGTATAATATAAAAATACCATAATAATTGCATTGTACCTACCTAGCTACGAGTTTATTGGTAAATAAAATTTAATAAACAACTTTGATAACGAAGCCATAACGAAGACTCTATACAAAATCATGAAATATCCAACTCTTTGGTAAGTAATAATGAAAAAATCAGATGGCATTGTACCTATATTATTTTTTATCATAGATAAAAATAGATCATATTATCGTAGATAAAGCTTAGGCCTATTCTCGAGGCCCGATCTCCGCATGCGTGCTCTACCTAGTACTTATATCGATAAATAATAATTTAATTATTAAAAAGCTTTTAATAAATAGAATAACGAAGCCATAACGAAGACTACAAAATCATGAAAAACCCAACTCTTTGTCGATAAAGTACACTAGAGTTGGTAAGTAACCATAAAAAATTTCAGATTGCATTGTATAATATTATTCTTTATCATAGTTTGAAAGCCTATTCTCGAGGCCCGGTCTCCGCATTCGTTCCCTTTCGGATGCTTTGGCTGGAGACAAATGATTTTGTACACAATGTAGTGAAAATTTTTGACTTTGATTCACAAAAGGCTTTTATATCTATGCATTGTATAAACTCTATTCTGTGTAGTTTATTGTTGGAAAATAGCAATTTGGTTGGATAATACGAGTAATAAAAGTGGAACATACTAGCTTCTTTCTACAAAAAAACCTGTCAAGTGCGAGTCAGACTCGCGCACCGAGGCGAGGGTTCCGTACTACAGTCGTATTTTTTCGACATTTTGCACAATAAATCAAAAACTATTATGCATAAAAATAAATAAAAATCTGTTTTAGAATGTACGGGTAAAGATTTTGAAAATGGAAAAGACTAATTAGGTATTTTATGCATGAACATATTTTAATATTTTTTTTGTGATGTAACCACAAATTCCCGATTTTCGGGATTATTCCTTTACTTCTGCTATAAGACCTACCTACCTACCAAATTTCATGGTTCTAGGTCAACGGTAAGTGCCCTAGGTATAGGTTTTCTTGACAGACACGATGGACAGACGGACAGACGGACAGACGCACAGACAGACAGACAGACAACAAAGTGGTCCTATAAGGGTTCCGTTTTTCCTTTTGAGGTACGGTACCCTAAAAAGTACGTGGCAAAGTAAATTGCGGCGCACTTACGAGTACATAAAGTGGTCCTTTTGAGGTACGAAACCCTAAAAACCGGTAAAGTGCGAGTCGGATTCGCACACGAAGGGTTCAGTACCAATGTATAAACCTCTAACCAGTAAAATAAAAATTTAACGCTCCAACAGCTGTACAAGTTCCTAGCGCAGCGGTAAGCGCTGTGGGCTTACCAGTGGGAGGTCCCGGGTTCGATTCCCGGCAGGGGAAATCAGGAATTTTTTAATTTCCTCTGGTCTGGTCTGGTAGAAGGCTTTGGCCGTGGCTAGTTAGCACCCTACGGGCAAAGCCATCCCACTAAGCGATTTAGCGTTTCGGTATGGTGCCGTGTAGAAACTAAACTGACATACGCCTTCCAGGTTAGGCCGCTTCCATCTTAGACTACATCATCACTTACCACCAGGTGAGATTACAGATAAGGGCCAGCTTGTATCTGAATAAAATAAAATAAAGATTTACTTATAATATCAATAACTTATTAACGGTTTACCAAATTGTATCCGAAAACTCTACCAAAGGTTATCAAAGTGCGGGCCAGGCCCCGCATCAATATTCCGAAGCGGTGCGGCGGGGCTTGAAATGTTAATGAATTTAATAATACAACAGGGAAAGTCGCGAGAATGTTTTAGAAGCCTGTGTATGTGATAAAAGATATTTTTTTTGGTTAGAATAAAAGTAGAAGACAAAAAATAAAAGGAAAAAAACCGGCCAAGTGCGAGTCAGACTCGCGCATCGAGGGTTCCGTACTCGCGTATTTTTTCCGACATTTTGCTCGATAAATCAAAAACTATGATGCATAAAAATAAACAATAATCTGTTTTAAAATGCACAAGTGAATTATGATTCTCTTGTGCATTACCTCACTTGATATAGTTATTTTACTTTGAAAATTGAAAACACTAATTTTATTAGTTCATGACTACAATTAATTTTTTTTTGTGTAATGTAACCACAAATTCACGGTTTTCAGATTTTGCCCCTTATGTCTGCTAAGACCTACGTACCTGCCAAATTTCATGATTCTAGGTCAACGGGAAGTACCCTGTAGGTTTCTTGACAGACAGAAAGACAACAAAGTGATCCGATAAGGGTTCCGTTTTTCCTTTTGAGGTACGGAACCCTAAAAACGTGAAAAATATAATTAAAAAATCCCATATTTTGTAAAAGTTCATGATATACTTATTGCAAATAAAACAAAGACTAAACTAGAGGTCAACGAACGTTGCGTAAGTAGGTCAATGCCGCGTCGTAGGTGGGGGCATGCACACGATTTTTGCGCACTATGGGTACACTGCAGGTTTGAAAGATAGTAGCTAAATCACAAAAACTACAAAATGAGGCAAATGGTTAATGGTATTGGATTGTTTTAGGTAGTATAACAATATCGCTAAGTTTTTTCCAGCGTTCTGGTTACACCCTGTATTTAGGAATAGTGTAAATATGAGGTATCTCATGCGTAAGTCGGCCGCCACTCCAGGTGTCAGGTGTGGCTGTCTCAACAGTTGTGGAGAATGCTCTTCACTCAGTGAAAACGTGGGTGTATGCAAATGTTATAAAAATTCTAGATAAAAGTTTCTTTAGAAGAATAAAGAAACTTTTATTTAGAAAACTGTTCTGAAATACCGTATTACTGGAGCCATCTCGGATCGCTCTCTACGATTGCTCTGTGTAGATTTCTTCGTCGAATCTCTAGTAGGTGATAACATACTATCCTTCATCATCATCATCATGATCAACCCTTCGCCGGCTCACTACAGAGCACGGGTCTCCTCTCAGAGATAAGGGTTTTGGTCATAGTCTACCACGCTGCCCATGTGCGGATTGGTAGACTTCACACACCTTTGAAAACATTATGGAGAACTCTCAGGCATGCAAGTTTCCTCGTGATGTTTTCCTTCACCGTTAAAGCAAGTGATATTTAATTATTACTTAAAACTTACGTAGGTATAGCTACGCAAAGTTAGAGGTGCGTGCCCAGGATCGAACTCCCGACCTCCGATTAGAAGGCGGACGTCCTAACCACTAGGCTATCACAGCTAGCACTATCCTTATTCTGTGATAATACTAAGTTATATCATATCAACAAAACTAGGAAAAATTGTAACTAACATACTAACAATCTATGGATGGAAACGTCGGAAATAAACGTTTATTTATTTATTTACTAGCTTATGCCCGCGACTTCGTCCGCGTGGACTACACAAATTTCAAACTCCTATTTCACCCCTTAGGGGTTTAATTTTCAAGAATCCTTTCTCATCGGATGCCTACGTCATAATAGCTATCTGCATGCCAAATTTTAGTCCGATCCGTCCAGTGGTTTGAGCTGTGCGTTAATAGATCAGTCAGTCAGTCAGTCAGTCACCTTTCCTTTCATATATTTAGATTTATTTATATCGTAATCTTGTATAGGAACTTGTGTAATCAAAACCCCATAAAAGGTATTTATTGATTGGGATAAGGGTTGGAGCCGGTGAGTGTAATTTATCCGTGTACGCCTCGAGAATAACAAAATATATAAAACCGGTACAAACCGGTATAAGACGCCTAAACGGGTTTTATGTTCACGTAATATTTGTGCCCGGATTGCGGCATTAGAGATGTAACTACATCAG
Source organism: Maniola hyperantus (assembly GCF_902806685.2). Taxonomy (NCBI): domain Eukaryota; kingdom Metazoa; phylum Arthropoda; class Insecta; order Lepidoptera; family Nymphalidae; genus Maniola; species Maniola hyperantus. The sequence continues at coordinate 10,932,554 of NC_048551.1, forward strand.
CTTCGACCTATTACATAATCTACCTACGGGCCACGGAAAGAAATTAGTATTGGTATAAGGCTTTCCCTGCTTGGATGGCTGGAGTGAAGACTTCAGCGGGGAGAGGCAATGCACGCACAACAGGCCGAAATGTTTAAGTGCGGAAACCAGCCCAGAGTGAAGGTGAAGAAGACGAAGAAGGCTTTCTCTGTGACGACGTTCTCATAACGTTTTCCTTCACCGTTAAAGCAAATTTAGAGGTCCTTACCCGGGAACAAATTCCGTACCTACCGGATTTGTGGGGTAAATCGTGTACCACGCTGAAAGTTATATTCACTTAGTTAAAGTTAGATTTTCTGTTACCCGGGTAAAACGATCAGGAGTTCGATAAACAGTGGTTAAGTGTCCAAACGCCCCGTCGATAGACCCGGTTAAGTGGGGCACTCCTCGTCCGCCACTATCCGGGAATTCGGATTAAAGGGTTACTTTAACGGGCTTGCCGTGAAAAGTGATGTAATTACAAGAAATCGATAGTACGGAAGTGATACCCTTTTACCGTTCGTTGTTCTTCGTGGATTTTCTCTTAGTTTTTAGTGTTACGCACTTTTTTCTTTCATGCTTTCACAGAGTTATACCTAATACTACAAGCGACTTGCTCAAGCTTTGCACAGGCCATCATCATCATAGCATTCATAGCCATCTCTAACCTATCGTCGGCTTGCTACAGCACGGGTGTCCTCTCAGGATGAGAAGGGTTTGGTCAGTTGGCTAACTGTGGATTGGCAGACTTCACACACCCATGATGACTCTCAGACATGCAGGTTTACTAACGAATCACGATGTTTTTACTCCGTCATTGAAGCAAGTAATATTTGAATGCTTAAAACGCACATAGCTCCGAAAAGTAGATGTGGGTAACACGTAATAAGTATGCACAAACTTGAGTTTATCTTAGAAGATAAAAAAGATAGAACTTTTACTAAGTAAGTATTTAAAAAACATTTTCACAGTTATAGGTATAGGTACCTAGTTACTAGTTATTGTTTCTCTAAAGATTCGGTAGCTGGATTTTCGCCAACTAAGCGATAATAATCATAGTACAGCCAACTTATAGTAACATTTTTATACGTTACAAGCTGCTGTCCGCGTGGTTTTCAAATCCTGTGGGAATACTTTGGTTTTACAGGATAAGAAGGGCTCTAAGTGTAAGTTTTTCCTTTCTCAAATTCAGTGGATACTTTTCCGACTTTTTCATGAATTCTACAGTCGTTTGAACTTCAAATTGTTATTGCTCTATGTAATTATACAGTCTAATTTTATTATCTGCGAGAACGCTTAATTATAATCTCGCTCTTTGGCACCGTTCGCCGCGACTCCACTTCAATATAAAGTTAGCGTCTATTAACTCCCAGCTAGTGGCTGTGCTTTGTTCCAAGTTACACTTTAACTAAGGTTTAGTAGGTAAGTACCTATTCCCTAACTTACTATGTACATGCAGTGTACCTATAACTTAGGTATGTAGGACTTAGGTAAACCGTTCAATAGTGTAGGTTTGCAATTATATTTTCATCTATATAAAAAGGAAAAGGTGACTGACTGACTGACTGACTGATCTATCAATGCACAGCTCAAACTACTGGACGGATCACGCTGAAATTCGGCATGCAGATAGCTATTATAACGTATTACGTAGGCGTCCGCTAAGAAAGGATTTTTCAAAATGCAACCCCTAAAGGGGTAAAATAGGGGTTTGAAGTTTGTATGAAAGTCTGTCAGTTTTGAAGTGTCTATAAAGAAGTTCTGTAGTTAATATTTTTGCAATTAGCAGTATGACATATTTTATAGCTCATGTTAAAATCTCATAGTTAAAGATCAAACCTAAGGGTGTAAAATAGGGGTTTAAATTTTGTGTAGTACACGAGGACGAAGTCGCGGGCATAAGCTAGTTATTAATATAATTTTTATTTATTTATTCAAATACAAGTTAGCCCTGGAAGGGGTATGGCAGTTTTTTTTTTATTTTTTATTAAACTCACACCCCTTTGGTTTCTACACGGCATCGTACCGGAACGCTAAACCGCTTGGCGGTATGACTTTGCCGGTAGGGTGGTAACTGCCACCAGACCAGACCAGAAATTTAGAAATTATAAAATTCCAAACCCCTGCCGGGAATCGAACCCAGGACCTCCCGCTAATAAGACAACGGCGCTTACAGCTGCGCCAGGAAGATCGTCATAATATTATATTATTATGTACACACGCCACAGTCTTGCGCCGTCTGAATCCAGCGGCTTCCTGCGACTCGTCTGATGTCTTCCGTCCACCTTGTGGGGGGTCTTCCAACAATGCGTCTTCCGGTGCGAGGTCGCCATTCCTGCACTTTGATCCAGATAATTCAGAAAAGGGAATCGAACCCGCGGCCTCCGATTTATAAGACCACAGCCCTCACTGCTGCGCCGGGGACATCGACTCTGAACGAATAGAAAGTGTATTTTAATTTAATTTCAAAGCAAATCATCTAACTTTATACTGCAACGTCACACAGCACCTAACTACTCCAGTTCCGAGCCGAAGAGCGACATTATGCACAGTTACAATTAAACTTCCCGACAGATGATGAAATTAAACTAGAAGATAATTGTTCCGAGCGCTGTTAGTGCATAAATGAACCGAGTAATATTATAAAACTACTTGCTAATGCCCGCGACTTCGTCCACGTGGAATTAGATTTTTTTTAAATCCGTGGGAACTCTTTGATTTTCCGGGATAAAAAGTAGCCTATGTCACTCTCCAGGTCTTTATACTATACCCATGCCACAAAATCATGTCAATCCGTTGCACCGTTGCGCGCTGATTGAAGGACAAACCAACAAACCATCAAACCAACAAACAAACACACTTTCGCATTTATAATAAGGGTACTGATATATCATCATCATGTTCTCTACAGAGCACGGGTGTCTTCTCAGAGTGAGAAGGGTTTTGGCCATAGTCTACCACGCTGGCCATGTACGGATTAGTAGACTTCACACACCTTTAAGAACATTATGGAGAACTCTCAGGCATGCAGGTTTCCTCACGATGTTTCCTTCACCGTTAAAGCAAGTGATATATTTTAATTAATTAAAACGCACATAACTCTGAAAAGTTAGAGGTGCGTGACCGGGATCGACCCACCGACCTCCGATTAGAAGGCAGACGTCCTAACCACTAGGCTACCACAGCTTAACATGAATACAGATGGATAAAGAAAAGAATTCAAACTTTTTAATTCATTAAGATCTACATTAGCAATATTTTTCTTAAAATAAAAACAGCCAGAAATCCCTTAATCGCGTCCCTTGAGAGATAATGCTCTGTTCTTTTATTTTTAAATTTCGGAGATAAGAAGTTGGGGAATATCTTTAAGTAATTTCTTGGAGTCCTGGGAGCAGTCACCCACATTGTATTGTGTCTCCGTGAAAAAAGTAAAACCGGTCAAGTGCGACACGAACTCGCACACGAAAGGTTCCGTACCATTATACAAGATATAACACTGTGCAATTTTTCAAATGGCAAGTTGCAAAGCGGCCATTTTGAATTAATTTTTTGTGAAAATTTCATTCCTCTGTCTATTTACAGAACAGACTGAAACACAGACGGATGGACAGACGAATAGATAGCGGAGCCTTACTAATAGGGTCTCGTTGGCAACCTTCGGGTACGGGACCCTAAATATTATCATCTCAGTAAAAGGACGTACAGTATGCGGCAGAAAGTAATGTATACATCGGCCTTTAGAAGCCTTTGTAGTGCGTTGTCTCTGTCACCTATGACGTTTTGTCGGTCTCAACGACAGAGACAACGCTCTACAAATTTACTATCTCCTTCTAAAGGTCGATGTACTTTACTTTCTGCCGCGCACTGTATGTAGGTATCTATGTTTATTTTGACTTCATTCTTTATATCCACGCACTGTTTTATCATCCCGTACTTTCTTCCAGTTAACTTTTGGTCCCCACTACCTAAAAATACCTTTAGGTATTAAGTTCGCATATTCTATTTATGTGCGGTTAAAAGTAAAAACAAACAAATCTAACATCTTATACGCAAGCGCGCTCCAATCTAGACTTCATCATCATGATTGCCGTCGAGTGCTAGCCTATCTCATCATCTAGCAAAAAATGTAAAAAATATGGTACCTACCTACTGAAAAATACGATGGGACCAAGTTGCTTTATATAAACAACAAAATTGTTGAGATAAAACCTTATTTACTTTATGAACAAAGCGCTTTAAAAGACTAGGTACCGAAAATAACTCTTGGCATATTACACACGTTACTTATGTGTCGTATAAAACGTCGTTATAGCGACGTAACGAACTATGAAGCATGCTTTCATAGTCGCGTATTGTCATGGAAATTCGTACTTTATACCTATTTTAGAAACGTTTTTTCATTCGCCGTCAACGTAAATGTTATTGTTGCAAGGGAACGCTTTGATGTGTTGAAAATTTTTACAAATGTGTGTATCTAAATCTAAAAATATAAAACGAAAAGGTAACGGACTGAATGACTGATCTACCAACGCACAGCTCAAACTACTGGACGGATCGGACTGAAATGTCGCATGCAGATAGCTATTATGACGTAGGCGTCCGGTAAGAAAAGATTTTTGAAAATTCATCCTCTAAGGGGGTAAAATAGGGCTTCGAAATTTGTGTGGTGGTGCGGACGAAGTCGCGGGCATAAGCTAGTTGTAGAAATAAAACCATTTTCACTTTATTAACAAAGTGCTTTTAAAGGGTACCCAGACGAAAAGAATTCTTGGCATATTACACACGTTATGTGTCGTATAAAACGTCGTCGTAACGAACTATAAAGCATGTTTTCATAGTCGCGTATTGTCATGGAAATTCGCTGTGTTCGTATTTTCGAAACGCTTTTTCATTCGCCTTCAATATCGTTGTTGTTGCAAGGGGCCGCTTTGATGTGTTGAAAAATGTTACAAAGTTTTTAGTTAATAAGTCTTTACGTGTATTTTAGAATATAATCTGTCGTGAGGGGTTGGTAGGTACGTCGTACTGATTTATTAACTGACTAGCGATCCGCCCCAGCTTCGCATGGGTGCAACGTAGATAGGTACAAATGTGGTGTCAAATAATATCTACTCGTGTGGTGGTATTATAGGCGCCGCGGCACCGCGCCGCCTTCGTCTCGTTTTGTTGCGCGTTAGTTTTAATCTTACGATATTTCATATTATCTTAATTTTGTGATATCTCGTAAGATATTATTCTAAATTAAATTATGGAAAGGGCAATTTTGGTCTAAATTAAATATTATTATTTATTACAGATGAACTATTTTATTTTAATAAGAATTTATAGTATGTCAGTAAAAACAATGAAGTTGAATGAAAGGTACTTACATCAAAAGTTCTACATGAGAGGCTCAGGTTCGACTATATTAAAAAAACAGACACATTGCAGTTAAACAGTCCTGTAGCTAAGCTTGTGTATACAAAATACGTACGCAGAAGTCCATAAAGGCGGAAAGAATTCTTACAATTTACATGGTGTTTTGTTGTTCAGAGGCAAAAGAGCTGAATAATATAACAATATCTCTCATGGGGCCTCGTTCCGGTGGAAAGCAAACGGTTGTGACGAACGGCGTTATGAAATTTTTATAGAAAAAAATTTATATCTTCTTATATCTACCCAAGTAGTACGAAATAATTTTTTCTTCCTTTTTTTTAAAAGAGTGTTCGCGTTTTCTGTATGATTAAGCCTCAATAGCTCAAAGGTTGAGGAACGGACTGCAATTCTAATTCCGTTGACTGTAATAATGATTGTACGTCTACTGTATTCCTAGCATCAGCTTTACGTTTAGTTGGAGGGAAAAGGTCAATGTTAATTTTTAGTCGTAATTATCGTGGCTAATCGATACTAATATTATAAATGCGAAAGTGTGTCTCTCTGTCCGTCTGTCTGTCTGTCTGTCTGCTAGCTTTTCACGGCCCATCCGTTCAACCGATTTTTAAGAAATTTGGTACAGTGGATAGCTTGCATCCCGGGGAAGGACATAGGCTACTTTATCCTGAAAAATCAAAGAGTTCCCATGGGATTTTAAAAACCTAAATCCACGCGGACGAAGTCGCAGGCATCATCTAGTACCTATATATTTAACTAAGTAGGTAGGTATAGGCTTATCTAAATGAAAGTCTGGCGACGATTTCGTGCAGGCTTGGGGCTAGCGTTCCAACTTCCACGTCAGGATTCCTTATTTGCGCCAATATTATATAATATAGGAGGTAGCATAACGCTGTCCGTTCGTAAGAGCATGTATTCGGATTTTTATGGACAACTAAAAATATTACATTTAACGATTATTTCGATGTATTATATTTAACGTTGTTTCTAATACATCTAAGCTTTTATGTTTAGGTACGTATGGTTATAAATCTATTAATTTATTAAAGTTATGATAATCCTAAGGGGATAACACTCACGCATAATCTCTCTCCCACACACAAACACACACCCACACACACACATACACTCACACATACACACACACATACATATGTTGTGAATCACCTACTAGGTATTTTTACTAGTTAATTGACTTTTATATTTTCATATTATTATATTATTGTAAAGCTTGTTTAAATTATCAAACGTACTGTTATAAATTTATAATTAATATCTATTTAAGTAATCTGTAAAAAATTGTAATCCTATTTGGCCTTATTTTCAGTCTGTTATTATGTAAAATTATATTGTATATATCGCTGTTGATTGCAAAAAACGAATAAAATAAAAAATAAAATAAAATAAAATAGAGGTTTGAAATATATGTAGTCCACGCGGACGAAGTCGCGGACATAAGCTAGTTAATTCATAAATGGCAATTTATTACACAATTTATCGAACAATATTTTACAAAAAAAAATTTAAATCACAAAATGATGAGGTCCATGTTAGAACACTTACCTAGAGAGTGTGTATTCACTCTTTCCTTGAAGCATCCTTTAAGATACTCAAATTATACGTAGCAGGAAACAAGGTGTTCAACACAGACTTTCGTAACAGTAACGTTGAACAAACTGAACTTATTACATATATCCGAAATATTTCGAGGAAACGTGTGGTCACAGGGAAGCCTATACTCGGCGCGCGGGAAATTGAAAACCATCGAATGCGATTTGGGATTTGAGTGGGGGTCATAAAATATATCCGAAACCGGCACTGGGTGTTAAATAAAGCATCGGACGGGATGAGGGTCAAACTGTTTATTAAAATGTTTGCTTGCTTCGCTTCGTGGCTGGATGAAACCAGCTTTGATGTTTATTGGTTTTTGTTTACTTTGGATTTTATCGTCGCGCTCTGTCTTAATTCTGCTATAATTTATAAAATAACGAAGGTCTGGGACGCGCTGGCTATGTGACGTTCCTACTATTATATTATTTTAATAAGATATAGATACTTACTTAGTGTTTCCATTGAAATCTTCTCTGTAATAAAATTGAGTGGTCGAGAAAAATCTATCCATAAATTCACATCTGTTGCAAGGTTACATTATAAATACCTTGTAATATAATTTTGAAAGGGACTAAACGATGAAAAATATAGTAAGAAATAACCTAAAAGAGACTAGGTATAAAAATATCATTATCATTACGTAGGTATTTCATATAACCATAAAAAATTTATTATAACTAGTGTAAAATCTACATAATATATCTACACAAATAAATACCTACTAGATAGGTAAATATAGATTAATAAATAAAAAAGCTATTATTAAATTATGGCTTACCAGTTATCACTTACCATCTCTTTGACACTCCCTATCTTCTCTTGATCTCTTTGACACTCCCTATCTTCTCTTGATCTCTTTGAGACTATCCCGTCGTTAGAAGTAGTGAAAAGAAAGTAAAACTTTTCAGGGGGCGTTTATTTATAACTTTTTAAATTATATTGCGCAGAAAGCTGCAGATAATTTCTGACATATGTAATGCATATTGTGTAATATTATGATAGCTCTTTATCGCCTTCTGTATCGTCATAATTAAATCTCAACTTATAGAGTATAGACGTCCTACTCGGGGTAAATGTTTACTTCATAAAAGCTGTCTGCATGCCCAGCTCGATCCGTCCAGTAGTTTGAGCTGTGCGTCAGTCAGTCAGTCAGCTTTTTCTTTTCTTATTAAGATTTTTAAAAAAACTTGTTGTTCTCTGTATTTGCCCACAGGGTCTAGACAATATTCTAAACAAAAAGTCAGTCCACTAAGTATTTGAAAACCATTTTTGATGAGCCATCCAGTAAATCAATATGTATGTATTCCGGCTACGGGCTAGCCGAAGGTTTATTGAACCGACATCTGGAGTCGTTAGCATAACTAATGTTCTATGCCGGTCACTTATAATATTTTTAATATTAGATGCTTTTGATAATTTATCCCTTAACCACATTCACGCCATACTTACGATAATGTCTGTGTTGTCATCTAGGTTTGTCTCATCATCATCGTCTCCCTATCATTCTATTGCAGAACCCTTACTGAGCACGGGGTTTTCTCTCAGAATGAGAAGTTCTTACCTATATAGACCGTCGTCATTCATTCTTGTTTTAAAAATAAAATAAAATAAAAATAAAAATATTTTTATTCAATTAAACTTTTACAAGTACTTTTGAATCGTCAAATGCATCTACCACTATTTCGGAATGCCATTCCTACCGACAAGAACCAGCAAGAAACTCGCCGGTGGCTCTTTTCAAAGGTGATGAAATACCCGGATTGTACACCATGCCTAGAAAATTCTTAAACTTCTGTTTAAGAAATGCTTTCCAAATATTTTAGCCGATCCTTTATAACTTCGATTTTACAACAATATCAGTGTCGCAAACTCCAATACGTATTATTCGTTTCATAGTGAAATAGCGCGCGGTGGAGTATTTATTGCTTTATTATTCAGAAACGTTGCTTGTAATGACAAACCGTCTGTAAATTTTATGTAGGGACTCTTTGCGCTTTCATGGACCATTTTGTATACAGATGGTTGCTTGTGTATTTTTATTTTTCCTTATGATCTTTCTTCAGGTAGGTACCAAAAAGGTTTTTCTCGTGTTTACCTTTCTTCAGAATATTTTTTCCTGCAAATAAACGAATTTGACTTTGAGCGGTCCCAGTTATTATCACTAACATCTGATAATACCTAATTAATAGTAATCTAAATGTATAAAACGAAAAGGTGACTCACTGACTGATGGATCTATCAACGCACAGCTCAAATTACTTGACGGATCAGGCTGAAATTGGGCATGCAGATAGCTATTATGACGTAGACATACGCTAAGAAAGGGTTTTTGAAAATTCAACCCCTAAGGGTGTGAAATAGGAGTTCAAAATTTGTGTAGTCCACGCGGACGAAGTCGCGGGCATAAGCTAGTTAAACCTAAGAATCTAATTTCCGTACTTTTAGTCGAGTCGTATGCGAAAGTATCTGGGAATCCATCACATTAGTCATCATCAACATTATCATGATCAACCCATTGCCGGCTCACTACAGGGCACAAGTCTCCTCTCAGAGTGAGAAGACCACATTAGTATCCCAAGAGAACTCCTATCACTATGTCACCATCTTCGGTCCAGTACTGAGCGCGGGTCTCCTCTTAGAATGAGAAAGGTTTAAGTCACTCATTGACCCACCACGTTGATCAAATGCGGATTGACCGAACAAACATCTTTGAAGAACATTAACACTATGTAAATATAGAAAAAGGGTAACGACTTTCAGTAATGAATGAAGCAAAGAGAGAGTGAAAAAATTATCTATAGGTTTCGCTTCCTCATGCTTTTTTAGTAGATTTCCAAGCCAACGCTAGACGTCCCTTCAAAGATTTTCTTTAAAGCAACGGTCTAGTGATATTTTTTTTCTTTCTAAATCATAATACCTATTCTTAGAGGAGCACCATGGCTAATCCTTGAAATTGAAGGGCGCTCTAAGCCCCGTGAACACTAGACCCGTACTAGAGCTACACTAAAGCTTTACAACAAAAGCGTGGAGGGGCCTATAGCGCCTCCTGGCAAGGCTCTCAGACTACGTGAAAGTGCATTGTTGGGTTTTCTTTGTTAAATAATGCAAAAAGATGAGACTTTTTAAAGGGATTTTAAACAATGTGCGTGATACTACTCGGCTAGGTTGTATTCTCTAAATATATAAAAGGAAAGGCTGGACTGACTGAGTGATCAATCAACGCACAGCTTAAACTACTCGACGTAACGGGCTGAAATTTGGCATGCAGATAGCTATTATAATGTAGACATCCGTAAAGAAAGGATTGAAATTGAAAATTCGGGTCGAATTTAAGTCGGGTCTAAGGGAGTAAAATAAGATTTTAAAATTGTGTGCGCCACGCGGATGAAGTCCTTGTATTAAAACTTCTAAGAGCCACGTTGGAAACGTTACCGACACGGTACATCTATGTTTTAGGTTTTAAATATAGCTTCAATTTGGGACCAAATCGGTCCATTAGAACAACGAGAGACCCAAATTTCACGCGGCTGGAACCAAGGGCAAAAGTTAATAGCAATTTAAAATGCAGATCCCATTCTATACCTACCGTAGTATGCATAGTCTTACAAAGAAAATGTAAAATGGAATGAGCTAAAATTAAATGATTCAAAATCTCGTATATTTACGAGCCCCTTAATCTCATGTGCCCACGTACTGTCAGCCTTAGTATAAGAATTTTACTTCTCATCAACGCTGATATAGATAAGTTCGAGCGTCAAAACACTTTCGCGTCACCGTAAAATGGTACTGAATCGGTGGTAGGTACTTACTTTAAATCAAGGGGTGGTGGTTTTTACTTTACATCAAGGGTCTTTGTCTATTTTCATTATCATCATCATCAACCCATCGCCGGCCCATTAATTTACACGTTACTGATCACAGGCCGGCCCATTACATTACACATTACTGATCACAGCCTACCGGAATAAGAAGGGTAGATATAGATCATAGCTCGCCACGCTGGCCAAAGTGCGAATTAGCAGACTTCACACACCTTTGAGAACATTATGGAGAACTTTCAGGCATGCAAGTTTCCTCACGATGTTTTCCTTCACTGTCAAGTAAAGCAAGTGATATATTTAACGTTTTGGTGAGTTTTAAAACCTCATACTAAGCTCACTGAGATTGCGAATTGGCAAAAAGATTAGAATGTAATTGAGCAGTTCCTCGAGAGGCACGCGTGATGTCGCGCATTTGATACAAAGCGGATTTGCGAAGTGTATTATGAAAGGTTCGTTGCATAATTGCGTTGGGGAGCTTTGGAAATTACCCTCTTATACTTTATACGAACAATAATGCGATGTGACAAACATATCTTATTTAGACAAAGATGCTAAATCCTTCACTCTCAAATGGCAAAGAGAAGAAACCTTGCGGAAACATTGTTTTATACACAAAGCAGATCCAATAGATAGATACAAATAAATTTCCTTGTTCAAAAATTAAAAAAAAATCTAGTTAGGTAAGCACTCTTGCCTTCAAAGGAACGATTAAAAATTTCTAGATTTAAACGTACATACAGCACTTTCAATGACTCAAAAACTTGCTCATATCTATAGTACGCGACAGTTCGATGTCAATCGGGGACGAAACATGCGGACGGGATGCGGGCGAGCGCGGGTGATGTGCGTGTGTGCGGGGCGTGCCCCCGCCTCATACCCTGATTGCCATCTCAACCTGTCGCGGACTGTACCTGTGTTTGTTGTTATAATAGTATACCTAGCACCCAGCTAGTACCACTGAAATATACCAAAAATAAAAATCACAATGGAAATAAAAACGTCGAAAATTATTTCACAAAAAATTACCACGGGAAATAGGAAACAACTGCAACTAACAACACAGTACAGAATAAAGTAGAAAGATCAAACAAACAAAAAATATAAAAAACTTTGACCCAGAACTCTTCGCAAATTCGAAATTTTATACAGACTGACGCAATAAAGGAAAATATTAAGAGCGCAGTTAAGATCTAACACAATAGAAGAGACTGCCTCTCTCCGGGACCGTAACGACAGAGGAAATTACTTAAGAATATTTCCTTAAGATCTCATCTCTGTAAAAAAAAGGGAAATATAAAGAACAAAGCATTATCTCTCTCGAGGCTCGATTTCGACGGATCTCAGCCCATCTCGCTACGAAAAGAGCCATTGTAGGTTTTATAATGAATTGTAAAAACAGTGGTAAGCACTATAACGTCTGCACTCTGTTCCATACTGTGAACATTTTATATTTCGCTCTTTGATAAAGTTATTCTTCGCATATTAAGTTTATAGACGCGTAAAAAACGAGAACAATTTCTATGGATATTACTTATTACTTTTATCCGGAAAAACGTGCCTCATAATGTTTAAGAGCGTGTCAAATATTACACCTCCGAATTTTGATGTTAATGCTCTTAAGTTGCAAGATAGGTATTATGTTTCAGTCTCAAATATTAAAAAAACATCCGATGTTGATACTTTATACTCTTAATTTACAAGATAGGTATTATGTTTCAGATTCACGGTGGTTTATAATGAACTGTAAAAACAGTGGTAAGCACTATAACGTCTGCACTCTGTTCCATACTGTGAACATTTATTTCGCTCTTTGATAAAGTTATTCTTCGTATATTAAGTTTATAGACGCGTAAAAAACGAAAACAATTTCTATGGATATTACTAAATTACTTTCGGTCGAAAAACGCGGTCTCATAATGCTTAAGAGCGTCTCAAATATTAAAGATCCGAGTTATTATATTAATGTTCTTAAGTTACAAGATAGGTAGGTATTATGTTTCAGTTTCACAACTTTTCTGACAATGTAGTCCTTTCAAGAGACGTAATGTCCAACAGTGTCTCAACAGTTATCTATTGTCGAGACAGTGACAGCGGCGAAACAGAACTGTGTGTGTGTGTGTTGAAATTATTATTAGAGAACTCATGTTATGCGTGAAAATGTGTAGAGTCCCCTTCAAGTCGGAGCAGCAGGGCACTGGGCAGCGGCAGCGTAGCTTTGAATTTAGCGTTGAATATTTCGTATTTTGCGTAAAAGCTTATAGTCTAAGTCTATTAATATCAAGTCATAGTATACAAGAGGCATTACGATGTGCAAGCTGAAGTAGTAACAGCAAAGCTGCAGTGAATATTCAGCTGTTCAAAGATGGTTCTTCATAAAATCTTCTCTTACGTGAAAGTGTGTATTGTCCCGCAAACATGAAGTCATTGTAGTACAAAGGGCGTTACGATTTGCAAGTCGGAGCGGCGGCAGCGTAGCTTTGAATATATTTTGCGATACGGATTTGACTTTAAAATTGCTGCAACCGCCTATCTAGTGGGACTACTGAGATCTCCATTATATTACTTGTTTGTAAAGTAACCTTACGAGTATTACCGCCGCACTCAGAGTCGCTAATCATTACTTAAGACTGAGTTAAAACGAGACAGATATTTTATGTGAGAGATATAGCTCTGTCTCCTTTAAATCAATCTTAAGTAACGATTAAGTGACTCTGAGTACGGCTGTTAAAGCTGTTATATCCAGAAAATCTATACCAATATTATAAATGCGAAAGTGTGTTTGTTTGTTTGACCTTCCTTCACGCCCTAACTAAGCAACCAATCGACTAGATTCTTGGCATAGAGATAATTGAAATGACGGGGAGTAACATAGGCTACTTTTTATCTTAGAAAGTCAAAGAGTTCCCACAGGATTTTTAAAAACCTAAATCCACGCGGTCCAAGTCTAAGCCAAGTCAGAGTGCGTTCTATAGATCTCACCCTAAGTCTGCTGTGGGCAATTCTTTGCACGTTATTTACAATAGGTACCTACGTTCCAAAAATATTTTGTAACTAGCTGACCCGCCCCGGCTTCGCTCGGGTGGAATTTAGAAAATCGGTGTGGGGGTAGAATTTTTAAAAATCCTGAAATAGGTACCTACTTATTTTTTTTTGTAATCGAAAACCCAAATATCAATTGTCATGGAAATAACCTGCACTTGAAAATGATGGAGTTTCATACAAACTTTCGTCCCCTATTTTACCACCTTTATGAGCAAATTTTCCAAAAACCCTGAAACATGTATTTCTTCATTTGTGACCGAGAACCCAAATACCAATTTTCATGTAAATAACTTAAAAAATGACGGACTTTCATACAAACTTCCATCCCCCGTTTAACCCACTTAGGGGTGGAATTTCGAAAAATCCTTTCTTAGTGGATACCTACTCTTTACAAAGAATAGACTCTCTAAATTTTATGTCTTTAGGACCAGCGGTTTAGGTTGTGCGTTGATATATATGTCAGTCAGTCAGTCAGTCAGGACTTTGAATTTTATATATATAGAATAAACAAACCGTGACCCTGCAACAACAGGGGTAGGTATTAGCAACGCAAAACAGCCCGCTCGGGCCAAACGTGCCCCGCATACTTTGCGGATTACGAATTTGACTTTAAAATTAAGCTGATAAACTAAATTCTGAACATCTTAAATATAACATTGACTTTCAGACTGACCTTCCAATGAACGAATAAGTACGAACCGTTAAAGTAAATGTATTAAGCATTTACTTAACATTTTGAGGTCGAAAAGCTAACTTTATTACTGAGAATGAAATGTTTAGATACCTATTAATTTTATAAATACGATAGCGTGTCTGTCTGTCTGTTAACTTTTCATGGGCCCTCTATTTAACAAATTTTAACAAAAAAAACAGATTTTAAGGTATTTTTTGGTCAAAACATAACACGATGTAAAAATGATTGCAATCGCCCTTTCATTGATACTGAAAAAACTACTTTCAGGTTTTGCTTATACTAAAACTAACGTTGAATAAAAGGAGAAACTGAATGACTGACTTTTGAATGATAATAATAAATGTGTAGCTCAAACCGCTGGATCTATGAACTTAAGGTATTTAAGCTTTCGCTATAATTACGGTCTACGATTATTTTCGATAAGAATTTTCAGAAATTCTACCCAAAAAGGCTGGGAGGATCAACTAAAGTTTCGTACAATACCTTTCTTCATCAAAAAACCCCGCTAAAAACATCAGATAATCTCCGTCTAATCACTTTAACTACCGAACTGCTTAAATAAATTGTTACCGTACATTACACGAAATCTATTATCGGGTGAAAACCGTTCAGGATTTCGGAGAGCAGTAGTTAAGTGTCCAGTCGGCCATTCAATAGATCCGGATAAGTGGGCCGTTAGTCGCCCGCCAATATCCGGACGGACCGGACCGGAAAAAGCCGGATTAAAAAGATTACGGCAATAGTGTCCCCGTGAAAAATGATGCAATTAAAAGAAACCGATTCTTAATCTCGTTCTTTAATTTTTTAACTACTTTTTAGGATTTCGTTGGTTTGTGACATTCTGGGATAAAAATGTAGCCTCTGGCATGCAATCTACCTTGATAGCAAATTTTGTCAAAATCTGTTTAGTGAATGCGCCGTGCTGTGAAGAGGTAACAGACAGAAAGACAGACATACGTTAGCTTTATAATATTAATAGGTACCTTAAGATTTTTCTTGGCATTATAAGTGGGTACCAGGTGTCTACTTAAATTATTGCTTGGTCAATTATTACTGACCGAGCAAAGTGAGGCTTTGAGTTTACTTAAGTGAATTTTCACTTTGCCTGTCCATCTGTCCGTCAACCTGTCTGTCAGAGTCTTCTGATATCATAAACATAATAGGTACTACGGGGCATCGTACCGCAATGCTTAAAATCTTGACGATTTTGACTCTGACGGTAATTAGGTAGGTAGGTATTTAGGTGAATTTCACTTCCGACTGTCTATATTATATCAGTCTCAAATAATAAACACAATTAAGTAGGTAACCTACCTACTAAAAATTCAGAAATAACATTGTAATTTATGGTACAAAGTCACTATTATTAGGTAGATATCATCATAATCATTAAAAAAATACACGTCCACTGCTGGCCATAGGTGTCTTGTAGAACTTCCACACACCACGGTCTTGCACCGCCTGAATCCAGCGGCTCCTTGCGACTCGTTTGATGGCGTCTGTCCAGCTAGTGGGGGGTCTTCCAACGCTGCGCTTTCCAGTGCGGTTGCCATTCCAGCACCTTGGGACCTCAACGTCTATCGGATTTCAAACTATGTGCGATAGAGGTATACAGTAACGAGGTAGGTATAGAAGAAAAAACCAGCCAAATGCGAGTCAAGCTCGCGCAATGAGGGTTCCGTACTACAGTCGTATTTTTTCGACATTATGCACGATAATTCAAAAACTATGATGCATAAAAATAAATAAAAATCTGTTTTAGAATGTGCAGGTGAAGACCTTTCATATGATACTCCACTTGATATAGTCACTCACTTCGAAAGTTGAAAATACTAATTATTAGTTCATGACGCCAATTCTCCTGTCTCTAGATTATGTAAAACTCTTAACCACCACAGCTCTGTCATTGACATTAATTCTGACTCTTTATATAAGTTTCGGGAAAAAATCTTTGCATATTGGAATACTTGAGTAGGAAGTATTATCTGTAATCTTATTGATGTTTGTTTTTTATTTTGTCTCATATGTTTGTAAATGTTGTATTAACTTATAATTGGCCACTGCACTTAGTAAGTAATATTTTCAGAATTAAATTTTTTTTAAAATGTATTTATTAGTGTAAGTAGCCGTTAGTTAATTTAATAAATAAAATAAAACAAAATAAAATAAAATGACCACAATTTAATTTTTTTGTGTGATCTAACCCTAAATTTGCGATTTTCAGATTTTTCCCCAAATTTCAGCTACAAGATCTACCTACCTGCCAAATTTCATGATTCTAGGTCAACGGAAAGTACCCTGTAGGTTTCATGACAGACAGACAACAAAGTGATCCTATAAGGGTTCCGTTTTTCCTTTTGAGGTACGGAACCCTAAAAATTTAAGTAAGTACTTAGAATGAAATTAGAACAACTTTATGAAAATAGTATAAACTAAGGAGACCCAGGCTTGTTTATTTCATTCATAATGTTTAAAAGTGGTTTATAACGCACTTATTCCATTTCCTCACCCAATAAAGTGGTAAATGACCAAGTGGTCGACTCTCAACAGGTGGCAAGTGCAATAAACGTGAGCGCGCTCTAAACTCCGCGCCAATAAACGTCAAAGGCCAATTAAAACCTATTTATTAGCATTTACTCAGAAGCATTGCGGTATTCGCTGGCGAACTCATATTAATTTGATAGCATAGAAATCTTAATTAATGTATTATATTGTACTATTTCTAGTTCCTATTGTTTGGTTAGGGTCTTAACACACGGTTATGGTTGGTTAGAATCTTTCCTTCTATCCTCACTATCCTCATTCCTCATAATGCACCACGCAGAGCTGTCAATGTGCCGTCGTAAAACGCTATGTGCATAGGCCAAAACATACCTACACCGCCATGATATCTTGGCCTGTAGGTACTGTCTCTTAAAACTACCTTCAAAATGAATTGCACGCAAAAATAATATATAGCCCCTTATCATACGCCACAAAAGCTTTACGATCCAAATTCATTAAATACCAATTTCTTTCTCAAATTATTTCCAACCGAAAGTCATGTCCGAGCATAAATCTCACTTATCGCACACAATGATATTTTAAATCAGTCAAAAACGAATGTAGACGGCTTTTTCTTTATTCATAACACGTACGTACGGGGGCGAAGGAGTGAGAATTTAACCTATCTTATCTACGCGAACAAAACGCCTATATTTCAACCCTTTATTACGATGTACGGGAAAATTCTAGCCTTCTTACCTATCTTCGAGTTTTTGTGGAATGGAATTTCATCAGATTTGAAATCGGTAAGTTTTAACCGGTCGCTCTTTAGAACAAAACGAGCTGTAAGTAACGTATCGTTTCAACACTGACAATGCGGATGACATCATCAGCACGAGTCGACCGCATCACAAGCGTCGAAGAAAAGCGTATAATGTCATGTCATTAGCATCAGCGCATTTAGCCGCGTGCGGCTTTAACGGTAGAATTGGTGACGTCATTCGTATTTTCTTTGAAACAAAAAAAAAGAGAAAGATTTTTCCAAAGTTTATAATAACAGTTAATGTTCTCTCATCTCATTTCTGTGCAAATCCAAAATGGTGCCAAGAATACTGGCTGTGATTCCGCGATGAACAACCAGGCTGATATTATGCGCGATACATGAGCCATCCCTTCTGTCACTAGATGACACAATAATTAACCGGGGTGAAATGTTTCATAAGAGTTTTTTAGCACTGACTCCATGGCCACATGGTCTTCATAGCAAATGGAATATAATCGGCAAATGTTAACTCTTGATCTCAAAAAAAATATTTTTTTTAAGAAATAATTTTTTAAAAGTTCCTTTGAATCGTCAAGTAAATCTACCACTGGCTCAGAAGGCCCTTCCTACTAAAGAGAACCAATAAAAATTCCGTGGTTTATTCATAGGACATAAGTACGAAGGCGGAGGAGCAAGAATTTAACCTATCTTATCCGCGGGAACAAAACGCTCATATTTCAACCCTTTGTCACGGTGTATGGGAAAATTCTAAAGCCCTTTTCCAAGTTTTTCGTGTAACAGAATCTGATCGGCCTTAAAAACGGCAAGTTTAGCCAGCTTTACGGTGAGAGTGGTTCAAATTGTAAGTTAATGGTGTAACTTACGGAAGAGGATTTAAGTTAGATAGCGCTTTAAGTTACCCTTAAGTTTCAGGAGCTTTTTTCTCTTTGTAAGGAAATTTTTCGAAAGTTGAATTTCAGGTTGATAACAATTTTTTGATTATTTAAATTGCATTTTGTTAAACATTTTATTTAAAAAATGTCAAATAAATAAAATGTTGTTTGTCTATCTCTTCGTTACCTGTAAATACATTCGTGCAGCATTAGTATGGATACTATAAAAATAGATTATATAAATCACTAGCTGATGTTCGCGACTTTTGATTTTTGAACTCTTTGATTTTTCGGGATAAAAAGTAGGCTATGTCACTCTCCAGATCTTTATCTCTTTATCTATACCACAGATGAGAGAAACTGGTGCACCGTTGCGCCGTGATTGAAGGACAAACCAACAAACAAACACACTTTCGCATATATAATAAGGGTACTGATTCAACCATCAGATCCTTACAGTGACGTCAGCCAACCAACCAACCATGATCTAACAACGTGTAGGTAAATGTTTAGAAACAAAAGTTCATGATAACAGACTACGTCAACAAACCTACGTTATAAAATCTTAACAAATCCGAAAAACCCACAACAAATACTTTTATTACAGCTCAAATAGTTTTCCACTATGATATCGCAAAGGGTATCCGTGTTATCACACTGGAACCCGTTTTATGCAAAGGATTGAAATGCTATTGTCGGAAAAGGGACACCGAATGCGGAATGACGTATCCCTTTTTCGACAATGCCACTCGATAAGTGGTAGGTATTTTGTACGAAATAAAAAAGCTGGGTTGACAAAACAAATCTTTTATAGTTGACTAGCTTATGCCCGAGATTTCGTTCGCGAGGACTACACAAATTTGAAACCCCTACTTTACCCGCTTAGGGATTGAATTTTCAAAAATCTTTTTTTAGCAGATGTCTACCTCATAATAGCTTTCTGCATGTCAAATCTCAGCCCGACCGTTCAGTAGTCTGATCCGTGTCTTGATAGATCAGTCAGTCAGTCAGCTTTTCCTTTTATATTCAGGGTGTAACCAGAACGCTAGCAAAAACTTTGCGTTATTAGTTATTGTTATACTACCTAAACACAATCCAATACCAATAACCATTTGCCTCATTTTGTAGTTTTAGTGATTTAGTATTTTCAACCCCGCAATGTATAGCGTGTCAAATTCAGGTCAATGCCCCACCTACGACGTGGCATTGACTCCGAATGGCCTACTTACGCAACATTTGTTGACCTCTGGCGTCAGTCAGATTTTTCGGGTTATGTGTCATCATATCAGTCATCATCACCTGTCTTCGTTTTTGCTAGCGTTCTGGTTACACCCTGTATACATATAATTATGTAGATGTATAGAAAGGTACGTGAATACCTTCAAGGCTAGGAAGGCAAGAGTGAATAGGCGCCTTCTACCGTCGCTCCAACCTAGACCTCATCATTGCTGTTTCTCAGGCATGATATTCGTCAAGGCAAGCCTATTCTCACAATAAAATAAAAATAAAAACCTATTAGCTTTGGTTATACTCATTGCTGTTTCTCAGGCATGATATTCGTCAAGGCAAGCCTATTCTCACAATAAAATAAAAATAAAAACCTATTAGCTTTGGTTATACTCATTGCTGTTTCTCAGGCATGATATTCGTCAAGGCAAGCCTATTCTCACAATAAAATAAAAATAAAAACCTATTAGCTCAGGTTATACTTTTAATAAAGTTATCTTTTCACCCTTTTATTTTGCCTTTCAAAGTGATGCCGATTCCCTGTTCGATGCTATAAGCTCTCCTAAGCTGTTTGTATAAAACTCGAGTTAAATCCGATGGAAAAGTTTGCGACGGGGAACAGATTAGGGGTAATCTCTGAAATATTTGAGCAATTGTGACGGAATCTGTTTGTTTCAATCATCGATATAAATGACAAGATATGGTCAAGCGAACAAAATTTTTACGGTTTTGGAACCAAATAAATCAGCGCCACCTCTTAGATACTAATGAATGAACCGTTTGAAATCCAGACGTCACTGAGCACCACTGAGTCGGTGCCATTTTGTTTGTTCAATGGCCCTGTCCATACGAAGTAATATATAAGTACACAATACACTCAAATTAGCCTTTTATTTTTAATCATTTTTTATCAAGAACATAACTAGATGATGCCTGCAACTTCGTCCGCGTGGATATAGTTTTTTAAAAATCCCAAGATACTAAATAAAATTAATTTCGAAATATTAAAGTAAGTACATACTCTCAGGATTGAAACGATTATTAGGATTATCCGTATTGCATGCAAAGTAGAGAAATGGACGGTTCGCGTTAAATAATTTTTTTTAATATATTACAATGTAATTAATAGTGTTAACTATTTGAAAGTATAATTTGCAAGTTTTTCTATTTCTTAATGTAATAAATTTCGATTCCCCGCACGGCGCAGGCGCAATTGGGAAATTTACAATTTCTAAATTATCTCTGATCTGGTCTGGTGGGAGGTTTCGGCCGTGGCTAGTTATCACCCCCCTGGCAAAGGTCAAATGCGAGTTAGACCCACGCGAAGGGTTCCGTACTATCGTAAAAGAAATAACACCTTTTATTTTTAGGATTCCGTACCTTAAAAGGAAAGAACCACCTCCTTTTTGGAACTCGGTTAAAAAGGAACCCTTATGGGATTACTTCGTTGTCTTTCTGTCTGTCGTGTCTGTCAAGAAACCTACAGGGTACTTTCCGTTGACCTAGAATCATGAAATGTGGCAGGTAGGTAGGTCTTGTAGCAGACATAAGGGGGAAAATCTGATAACCGTGAATTTGTGGTTACAGCATACAAATAAAACTAATAATTAGTGTTTTCAATTTTCAAAGTAAGATAACTATATCAAGTGTGGTATCATATGAAAGGGCGTCACTTGTGCATTCTAAAACAGTTTTTCATTTATTTTTATGCTTCATAGTTTTTGATTTATCTGATCGCAGATCGTTTCTCCCTGTGTTGGGGACAATACACAGAGACAATTTCAGCTTTTTTATAAAATAATGAAGGTCTGGCACTGGCTGGCTCTCTCTAATGAATCAAAGACAAAAAATAAAATAATTTCATTCCAAAATAAGACGCCACTCCAAATGAAGTCGAGATAACGAGAGGTCGATGTGACCCACTGGTAATAAAAAGGCTGAGTAATAAACAGACTCCTGTGGGAAGCATTAAAAGGCTCTGGGAACTGCTAACTGGAGGCTAGTTCGATTTTATTTTACTGCAGGAACAAAAATAGATCTACACTGATATCATGATCAACCCATCGCCGGCTCACTACAGAGAAGGGATTCCTCTCAGAGTGAGAAGGGTTTTGGTCATAGTCTACCACGCTGGCCATGTGCGAATTGGTAGACTTCACAGACTTTTGAGAACATTATGGAGAACTCTCAGGCATGCAGGTTTCCTCACGATGTTTTCCTTCACCGTTAAAGCAAGTGATATTTAACTATTTAAAACTAGAGTAAAGTTAGAGCTGCGTGCCCAGGATCGAACCCTCCAACTCTGATTAGGAGGCGGATGTCCTAGCCACTAGGCTATCACAGCTTATTTCACAATACAGGATATAAAATATTACCTATAGTATAGTTCGCTCAATATTGGCGTTCCCAACATTCGTATCAATTCTTACTCTAAAAAAATTGGTACGAATGTTGGGAACGCCAATATTGGCCAAATTACAATATAATTTTTATCCCGTAGTTTGAAATTAAGGCAATTCAAACCGTTGCGCCTGAAAGGTCTTCATGCCATAAACGACTGAAATCAACGAAGGAAGAAAAAATCCTATAGCGGTATTAGTACTAAAGCGTCACTGCCATCGCCTGCGTCTGTCGTAAACTGACTGTAAAAGCTCTTCAGGATCGAACCGGGCGATTCCTTGCGAAGCGTCGTAAAATTAGAATTGCACTGATAAATAAATGATCCGGAGAAATTCGTCACGTACCCCTTGATGTATGCCTTTTGGAGCTTGGAGGTTATAAATCGTGTGTGATGGAGCCATAGAGATGTACACTTTATAGTAGTATATTAGGCGTTAAAAACGCTTCACATATAATAATTAAGAATAGACGTAATATGAAACTAATAAATATATCTATACTAATCCATATTATTATAAATACAAAAGTGTGTCTGTTTGTCTACTGACTGCGAGTTTTTCGCAATCACTCCCTTTAAGATTTTGACAAAATTTGGCTCAGAGATTACTTACATTTCGGGGACGAACCCGGAATTATTAAGGGCTGTCGAAATTTGATATAGAAATAGTCGTAATTTGCATCACTTGCAACATGGAAACTAACATAAACTACTTTTGTCATACAGGATTTTTAAAAAGTAAAAACAAATCCACGCGGATGAAGTTGCGGGTATCATCTATAACAGTGTTAACTCAAAAACCAGATGATGCCCGCGACTGAAATGAGTTATGACATGATGTTTATAGTACGTGACCGGCCAAGTGCGAATCAGGTTCACTTACCGAAGGTTCCGTACTACACACGCATTTTGTACGATAAATCAAAAACTATTATGCATAAAAATAAATAAATATCTGGTTTAGAATGTACACGTAAAGCCCTTTCATATTATATCTCATTCAGTATATTAATCTTACTTTGAAAGATAAAAATACTAATTATTATAATTATATACTAATTATAATATAAAAATAATTAGACAGGTGCAGTGCCGTAATAGATTTCTGCATCTGGCAGGTTGAAGCCGTTTTATGTAATATCAATCCCTCTAGTATACAACATCTCTCTTCATTCTGGATTCTAGAGGATATAAATTGTTTGTGATGGAACCATTTCGGGCGGTGTTTTCAATATATTTTTATGTTTCCGCCGAAGTTCATGCAGATTGGTTATTACAGATATTGGCCGTTCAGCCTGGATTCGTCAATTTACAGCCAATTTTTTCGTACCCGATATTTTTTTTGCCTTATTACTGGTAACTGCGTAGTCTGAATGTTTTTCGTGTTTTTCTTTTCAATGAAATTTTATTTTCCCCTTTTACTCACTGATTTTCATTGATATTTTCGGAAAACGAAACGGACTTTATAATACCTAAGTACCTACTTAAAACATTGAATGGATGGTAATTTTAACTTTATAATACCAAAGTATCTATTTAAAACATTGTGTGGATAGTAATAATTTTTATAAACTTTTTGCTTGGTTCGTCATTTACCACGAGATCAAAGGCGTTAGACTAGGTACTGTGTCTCTCTGTATACTGAGATCGTAGTTTATAGATCTTTAATTAGATTGAAAGTACCAGGTACTTCTGAATTCTAATCTACTTAATCTTTTAAAAGAAAATGTTAAAGCGAAATAGATTTTAAAGCTTCTCACGGTGTTAGGTATTTGATTAAGGACGTAAAAACCTTTGCAATGCATTTTTCATTCGCTGATAAAAGACAATAAAACTGGCAAGTGCGATTGGACCAGTAAAATCTTTGAACCTATATAAAGTCGTATCGCCGTCGGAGATTGCAAAGTTTAAAATTTATTCGCAGTATACCTACATATTATTTTAGTTGCACTTTTTTCTTTTTCTCCCCTATCATCATCATGCCACTCTGCAATCTAAAAGTTTTTATTTTAATACTAGCTGACAAGCCACGGCTTCGCTCGGATGGAGTTAAAAAAATTGAAGGGGAGGTTGAATTAAATTTTCTCTCCGTAAGAACCATCCCTGTACTTCAAGGAATATTATAAAAAAAGAATTAGCGAAATCGGTTCAGCTATTCTCGAGATTTGCGATCATTCAGCGATTCATTTTTATATATAGAGATAGACTAGCTGATGACCGCAACATCGTTCGCGTGGATTCAGGTTATTAAAATTCCCGTGGGAACTCATTGATATTCCGTGATAAAAGTAGCCTATGTCACTCTCCAGATCTTTAATATCTACTCGTGTGCATTAACTATACCCATGCAAAAAATAAAGTCAATTCGTTGCTCCGTTGCGATGTGATTGAAGGACAAACCAACAAAAAACAAACTTTCACATTTATAATAATATGGGTACCTAGTGATAATCTATGCAACAAAAAATCACGTCGATCCTATGCACTGCATTGTTGCGGCTTGATTGAACAACAAATTACCACATTTACAATACCTACTTATCAGTACATAGGATACTTTAACTGCTTTAAAGGCACCTAAACCACAATATGACGAGTATGTATACCTAGGACACACAATCCAGTTGGGTAGGTCCAATTTCGAGAAAGAGGTCAACCGCCGAATCCAACTTTGTTTGGCAGCGTTCAGGAAGCTTCGAGATGTCTTCTTGTCCAAAATTCCTCGGTGCTTGAAGACCAAAGTCTTCGAACAGTGCCAGTGATGACATATGGATCCGAGACATGGTCGCTAACTATGGGGCTCATAAGAAAGCTCCGAGTCACTCAGCGGGCAATGGAGAGAGCTATGCTTGGAGTTTCTCTACGTGATCAAATCAGAAATGATGAGATCCGTAGGAGAACTAGAGTAGCCGACATAGCTCAATGGGTTGCGAAGCTGAAGTGGCAATGGGCAGGGCACATAGTTCGTACAACCGATAGACGTTGGGGTCCCAAGGTGCTAGAATGGCAACCTCGCACCGGAAGACGCAGTGTTGGAAGACCCCCCACTAGGTGGACGGACGACATCAGACGAGTCGCAGGGAGCCGCTGGATCCAGGCGGCGCAAGACCGTGGCGTGTGGAAGTCCCTACAAGAGACCTATGTCCAGCAGTGGCCGTCTATTGGTTGATGATGATGATGATGAAACCACATGACTAGTTATCCCCTAAAACTTGACTGATAGATAGGTATGATATTGTATAGGTTTTCCATTGTAATGGAAATTCGCGTAACGTTTGCAACACTGAACATTTATTCTTTCAATAATTTTTCACTTCAACTTTCTCAATAAATTCCTCCAGGTGAAATTTTAATTTTGGAAACGCTATAAACCTGCTTGCTCTTAAAACTCGTTTAAGCGATAAAAGTTAATTTAGACGCCGCCGAAACATGTCGGGTATGGTTGGATTGCATTGAATTTTACGAGATCAAAAGTTTTTAAAGCAAATAAACGTTAAGAGCCTTTCGGGAACACTTTTATATTATGGACATTGATATTGATAACCTCCCTGGAAAGTAGGCACCGGGTTGGATTACCGGCTGGAGGAATTGTAAATTTACAATAATTTTTAATAAACTACCATAGCTTTACGTACCTACTTTTCTAAAAGAATAAGAAAGAAGCCTTGTTAAATATTAGACTAATATTCCCCTTTCCCCTCCAACTAAGCGGAAAGCTCGTGCTTGGAGTAGGTAAGACAATAGTGCAAGGGTAGGGTTTGAACCGCTAACCTTTCGGAATTCATTCCGCTCCTTCACCGCTGAGCTGAGCTAGAAAGACAGCGGAATCGGTGCCAATGTGTCTACAAAATTTCATTGAGTTTCATTGGTTAACATTCAAACGAGAAGAATAGTACCTAATGTAGTTTGCATTACCGGCCAAGTGCGAATCAGACTCGCGCACTGAGGGTTCCGTAGTACAATCGTATTTTATCGACATTTTGCACGATAAATCAAAAACTACTCACTAGATCTCGTTCAAACCAATTTTCGGTGGAAGTTTGCATGCTATGTACATCATATATTTTTTTTAGTTTTATCATTCTGTTATTTTAGAAGTTACAGGTGGGGGGGAGACACATTTTACAACTTTGGAAGTGTCTCTCGCGACAAGTCGAACTCGAAGTTTAGAAAAAAATCATATTAGAAACCTCAATATCATTTTTGAAGACCTATCTATACCCCCTGGGACGTATGGGTTTGATGAAAAAAAAAATTCTTTTCTAAGTAAGTAAGTATGGGGAACCCCAAAATTTATTGTTTTTTTTTTCTATTTTTGTGTAACAATCTTAATGCGGTTCACAGAATACATCTACTTACCAAGTTTCAACAGTATAGCTCTTATAGTTTCGGAAAAAAGTGTCTGTGACATACATCCAGACAGACAGACATGACGAATCTATAAGGGTTCCGTTTTTGCCATTCGGCTGCGGAACCTTAAAAATGGAAGAACGCCACGTAGGTATAACATCAATCATGTAATAAACAAAGTAACAAGATAAAATGTGTTCGAGCAGCTGATACGCCATTGTCTTCGATACATAATTGATTTAATTTTCCCAACATTTCCATGTGGAATAAATTAAATTCCTACTCTTCTGTATTGTGATCGTATATAAAATAATAATGTATCTTTCAATATGCCTATGGATATTGCGAAATCCTATACATCCATACTATAATCCATACTAATATTATAAATGCGAAAGTGTGTCTGTCTGTCTGTCTGCTAGCTTTTCACGGCCCCACAGTTTAACCAATTTTGATGAAATTTGGTACAGGGTTAGCTTACATCCCGGGGAAGGATATAGGCTACTACTATAATATCCTTCCCCGGCTACTACTAGATATTAATTATCCCGGAAAATTAAAGAATTCCCACGGAATTTTTAAAAGACCTAAATCCACGCGGACAGAGTCATGGGCACCATTTAGAAGTAAATAAAAAACTAGAATAAATTAATCTAAGTCAATAACTAAATAAGTAGATAGGACTACCTACCTATATAAAAAGTCAAGTCAGTGAGGACAGTGAGTCCACTGTCCTCACTGACTGACTCATCGTCGCCCCACTTAAACCTTTGGAACTAGAAAGCTGAAATTCTCTACAGAGGTGCCCTTTATAATGTAGTCAAGGAATAAAACCGATTTTGTTCAAATTCTAGCGGGAGCGAAGCCGCGGAGCGAAAGATTGCTAGTAATCGGTATAGTTATACTATTAAATGAATCAAAATGGTACCTACCTAGGTATATAGATTTCCTAAACGACGAACCTAAAAATAAATAATAATATCGGTTTCCCTACTAAGGTCTAAGGACCAAATTGCGACACCCAAACTGGGTATCCATAATACTTTGTACATACTTAATATGATGGAAATGCAATAAATGAAAATTGAAATTGAAATTGAAATATAATATTAGGAGTTTCAAAAATTAACAGCCCCGACAAACAGGCAGACTGACAGACAGATTATTTTGAAATCACAGACAGAGTTCAATTTTAATATTATGTAAGTATACCTAATATTATTAAGTTAGTCAAGTATATTAATTATGTAAGTATATTTTATTGAAGATGACCAAACGGAACGGAACGGAAGAGATTGTCAATTCCGCACGAAGACTAGACCTATACCTAGATATATCCTTTTAAATTTTTATTCTAACACATTTAATTAGGTAGTTCAAAATGAATACCTAATGAAATTTTATTTTCCGTAATGATCTTAAATATTTTTTAAAGGTTTCCAAGCTAAGAAAATAATATTGAAGACATCGTAGCTAATTTTATAAAGCCTACGAAATTAATTAAATTACGAAAACGTTTAGACAAAATTAACTTTTAATGGAGGTGATATTAAATCGGAGCTTTAATTAATTACTTATTCAAGAAGTGTATTAAAATTATTCGTAGATTAAAAGCGCGGTTTCTAAAAGAAATCCAAATAGTTAGTACCTACCTAGATGGTGCGACAAACTCGCAAGTAAAAACATAAGCGCTAGTAGAAGCCCGATGTTTTTTGAGTAAGTACCTACCTATCTTAATACTAGGTACTTATACCTAGAGAAAAAATTAGACAATTTACGAACGAAAAACTTTTTGAACCCTCTAATCCTCTTGCCTTCAGCCTTGCATAATATAATAATATTATGATTAAGACTACAAAATTTATAAATAAATAGAAGTAGGTATAGGTACTCCTAGAAAAAAACTAAACGTAGGTATGTGAACCACTACCTACTGCACACAGTTTGCTCTGGCCCGTACTCGGAATGGATATCTTTTGCGCCTATAGAAAATGGGCAGCGCCATTAAAGCACTAAAATCATTATTATATTACACAGAACGAGCATTGTTTGTCTTTTGGATAGTGACCCTACCAGACAGCAGCTGGTAAGTATGAAAAGGAGGAGTAATAAGCTTTAAATAGAGATGTTATAGAACCCGCAAACCTGCGAGCAATCATGTTTTTGAGCTTTCTTCCTCTTCGCTTCCTTTCCTATCGATGTGCTCGTCATAATATTTTTCAACGCCATCAATTACCAGTAGCTGTTACGACGCTGTCTTTGTTGTGACACGGCTCTCCTTTTTGACGATGACGTACGAAGTGTTCAACCTAACCAACAGATGGCGCTATAGAACTTTTTATTTTTTTAATGAAAAAATAGCTGACTGTTTAGTTACTTGACACACTGTATTCTACACACAGTACAGAAAAATATCTAGTAATATTGCATTTCTTCATAGTTTGCTTCTTCATAGAAGTTTAATTCTTAACCTTTCCATTTTTTCGTTCCACGTGTTTTCAACTTTTGTATCACGAAGTGCCATCTATATTTTAACTGGGAAAGCACGTGTTTAGTAACTGACGATGTAGTTTTAATATTTCTGCACAGATGGCAATACTTGCTGAAAATTTTCGTACATTTTCTATCCATGATAAAAACTTGAAAGCTAATGAGAAAAAAATTTTTAAAAAAAAACACAGTTGAATTGAGAACCTCCTCCTTTTTTGAAGTCGGTTAAAAATAGGAAAGGAACTGCAAGGATAGTTGATAAAGTTTGGAACTTGTTATTTCTTCTACCTTCTGTGTACTACTTTGTGCGTTGCAAACTTTCCTGCCATATTATTATTTTCTGTGGTGGGTTCGCGTCTAGGTAGGTACTTACGAGTACATATTGTGCATACCTAAAAATTATAATTAAGTAATTAGGAAAGTCAGGAAGATATAATTTCCGTAGCTGCATACATTTTAAAATTTATAAAATTTTGTTGAAACTTTATTCTACGTACCTACCTACCTATAGAAATTATTTTAACATAGACATAACTACCCCATTACTGCAATCTCACTAGGTGGTGAGTGACGATGCAGTCTAAAGTGTAAGCGGGCTAATTTGAAAGGGGTGTCCGTGTTGTTGGTGCTACGATAGTTCTAATCAAACTTGTACCCTGCGGTAATGCACACCTCTAATCGGTTTCGACACGGCATCCTAGCTGAACGCCAATGGTCCCAACTCCCAACACCCAACGCACTTGAGCTGCGCTGCGCGGCAAATATATTATTATATTATGAGTTTATATGGAGTAAGGCGCTGCCGCGTCGCGTAGCGCAGCGCAGCGCAAAAGCGTTTGGACCTTATATTTTATTCCTATTGGTGCATACATGCATCAGCCCGATCTGTACCCGAGAAAATATGCTCCGAAATACATAGTCGAATAATAAGTAGAACACAAGCTAATTTTCTCGGTTGCCGATCGAACAGAATAAATAAAGCGACGCAATATTTTGTAACTTATTTTATTTAATAATTATATTAATGACTGCAAGAGATAAAATTAGAGTATTAATTAAAAATAACTTAATTATAAATAGCTTAGT
This sequence comes from Maniola hyperantus, assembly GCF_902806685.2. Classification (NCBI taxonomy): domain Eukaryota; kingdom Metazoa; phylum Arthropoda; class Insecta; order Lepidoptera; family Nymphalidae; genus Maniola; species Maniola hyperantus. The sequence goes on from NC_048551.1 coordinate 10,962,801, forward strand.
TTAGAAGATGGGTCTAATACATAACACCAAAAGCATAAAGATGTAACCTACGTTTCTATGTGCGTTACTTGAAATGTTATCTCTAGAATCCTTAATTTCATCTACGCTTCTTTGTGCCTTAACTTTTTCAGGTTGGGCCTCATCTGATGCCATGTGTTGGTCGTAAAATACTTTATTTTCTATCGGTTTAGCTGATACTGTAGCTAAACGACTCGTGGTATACAAATTTGGCTTTTTCTCCCTATACTGAACAACTTCATTGCCAGTTCTTTGAGATGTATCTAATCCGACAGTAGATGATTCAATTGATAAGTCTAAAAGGCCTTTGTTTGTTACTTTATGAGTGGTACCATCTGTTGATTCCATTGGTTTTGTCGTTGATACTTTAATTGTGCTGATTTTCATGATTTCCGCTAATTCTCTTGTACTGGGCTTTAGACTCGTCAATGTAGCAATCGTTGTCACCATTGGTATGTTATTTAAGTTTTTGTCACAGTTGAGAAGAAGTCTTAGGTCTGTATAGAAAAGTTGTCCATTTAGCTGCGTTTCATCATAGTATTCGTAGTCACCACCGGCTGCGTTAGGTTCCACGTAATCTGTGTCCTGGGCTGGAGTCTTCTCTGTCTCTGTAGCTTTTATCCATTTGTCTTTTAGATCAGCATTAGGTGTACATTTGAGGTTTTCTACAGCTAGTTTTAGATTAGCGCTCTGCGTTTTGTTCATAAGAGAAACAAACCAATCGAGACGGCAATCACACGTGAAGTTATTGTCTGGAATATAAAATGATAATTGAATTATTGTTAACAATCAAATATTGATATCTATTAAACGAATAAACTTATTTTACACATTTAAATAATATTAACCAACATTACCTTCAACATTTAAAGTGCTAATGTTACTGTAAAAATTGTGCAATATCGGAGCCATTACTTCAGCTTTAAGTGCTTTCAACTTATTTCCTTTCAAATTGAATTGTATTAGAGATTTTAACCCTTTAAATGTCTTAACATTATCTATATCTGTGAGTCCATTGTGAGCTAAGGTCAAAAACTGTAATTTGGCAAGCCCGTTGAAAGCTTTTTCGTCGAGCATTTGAATTTTGTTCCCCTCTAAATTCAGCAAACGTAAATTTTTCAGTGGCGCAAATGTATTATCGCCAATAACTTCTAAACTATTACCGCTCATATCAAGCTTCTCCAACTTTTCCAATCCTGAAAACGTTTCGCTGTTCAAACTGAACAAATTATTTCGATCAATTTCTAGTTCTCTCAAGTTTGACAGATGTACAAACGCTTTGTCGTGAATAGTTGTTATCTTATTACTCGTGAGATAAATCTTTTCGAGCGATGGCAAATCTATAAACACATCTCTATTTATTTCTATTATCAGATTTGTGTCCAAACCAATCGTCAGTAAGTTTCTAAGATGAGCAAACGCATTCGGTTTTAATACTTTAATCTGGTTGTCTGTTAGTGTGATACCTCTTATGGAACTCAAATTGGCGAAGGCAAACGGTTCGATGACCTCAATATTTCCATATTTCACTTCAATTTTTGATAATGCTTTGGTGTGCTGCAGGGCAGTTTTGGGGATATATTTTACGACAATCCCTCTTGTATTGCTCAGCGATATTTTGGTAGCATTTTTTAGATCTTCAAATGTGTTCCATATTGGATCTTCACTTGTCACTCCATCAACCGTCAAGTAGCAGTCAGCACTGCGTATTAAATCGTGGTGGTGGGAGTCTTTGATGCAAAAACACTGAATTTTACTTGTGCTGTTGTAAATCTGATCGCAGAGATGAGTTTTGGTTTCGCGTTTCTGATGAAACCGTCTAGCATCGACGAAGATAAACGCAACGCATATTAGCGTGAGGATTCCCCAAGAAGCCATTTTTCGATTCTTCTAGTTGAGTTCCTGTAACAAGAAGAAATACTATTGTTATAATTTAAAACATCAATTATTATAATACGGATATGAATCTCGAACGAAAGGGGGCGCGAAGAGTATTATAGGTACAGATACCTAGTACCTAAATATTCACATTTATAGTATGTATTTAAGACTATTTTACAAATTACTGTTGAGGCTCTAGTAAACTTGAGACGAGGCACGCACTCCGGTTGAGGCACGGATTTATATACTAAAGCGAGTAGGACACCACTCTCCAGTTTGTGGCTCTCGCTCAGCACGTTTTCTCTAGTTGATTTCTCACAGGAAAATAACTTATCAAAAAAGATAGAGTCTAGTTTTCTTTCGGTGCTTAAGGGGACTCAGTTCGGTGCTTTCTCCATACAAACGTAGGAGGGAAAATACAACAATATTCGATATTGTACGCACAAAACTAAGAATTATATTGATTTATCTCGTCGTTATCTAGGTTCAATGATATCTAAAACATTGAAAAAAATATTGATTTAAAAGTTACGAGCCTCAAAAGATTCCTATTTTAACACTAAATTTATGACAACTTTGGGCGTAAATAAATAAGATTAGGGATATGAAAATTGTAAAACAATTTATCATTAGACGTAGTTTATTTATTCATTAGTTGAAATAACTTTACTTTGCAAACATAAATTCAGTAGTTTTTTCTCAAAAATACTTTTCCTAAACCTTTTTCGCGCGTTTGATTTCAGTGATAATCATCGTGCCTCTCAACTTTCTCATACAATGTCAAGTGAAAAGCAAACACGTTACCCACGTGCGCTGCCAATTTCGGTCGAGCGTCCTGCGTCACCTTAAGTACTCAATCCCGCTTTAGTATAGATAGGTTAGATCGTCCAAGTATAGATCCTTGGGCTGAGGTAAACCAAAGAGTATGGATGGGTAAAAGTCGTTATTTGACATCTCCATTCTCCAAACAATTTTGGCAAATTAACCAACCAACGCCGGTAGGTGTACGCGACAGGTCGTGTTGGCAATCAGGGTGTGAGGTGGAGGGACCCGCACACCCGCATGTCACTCCCGCCATCCCGCACCGGGTTAGCGCGGGGGCTATCCGGGTGACCGTGGCGTCCACACTCCCAATTGCCATCTCAATCTGGCGCGTATTATACCTACCCAATACCTATTTTAGCGTTTAAACTACCGTGAGTGATTTCCATTATAAATACTATCTGTCCCGGCTTACTCACGTGTGTAGTCGACGTTAGCCCGACTAGTTTCGAACCCATCCGGGGTCCTTTTTCAAGGGAGTCCGTCCGCGCACGCGCCGCGGTTTTGACTGCGGGACGCACGTGCCGCTGCACGTCGACTACACACGTGAGTAAGCCGGGACAGATAGTATTTATACCCATACCTAATTATTTAAAAATCAATAATGCATTCGATGAGCTTTTGGCGAGTTGCGGTGTTTATGTGCCGTTTATAATTTGGCGTCGTATTTATATTAATGCAATGCCACTCCAATAATAAAATATGTCATAGTTCCAAGCATAGGTATGCTATTTAAAGTCATCGGGAATGAGTCATATTACTGACTGCAGGCTGCAGGTCACGTACGCAGCATTTCGGGGAGTATCGTGATTATTGATGATTGGTTTATCGTAAGTTATAATGTAGATTGCAATAAAATACCTACTACAAAAACTAAACTATACTGAAATACCCGGCTGAGTTTGTTGTGGGCTCTTGTGAGATCTGGGCGCGTTCGGAACCCTCGTAGCTTATACAAATCCAACATTTGACAATCAATAAGTGTAAAATGCAATAATAAAATTCCTCTATGAAAAAATGTATTGTTTTATTTCCGGCTTACGCCACTAATTTTTCTTTTTATAATAACAACTAGATTATGCCCCGCGACTACGTTTACATGAACTACATTAATTTCAAACCTCAATTTTACCCCCTCCTGGAGTTGAATTTTAAAAAACCCTCTTAGCGGATGTCTACGTCATAATAGCTATCTGCATGCCAAATTTCATCCCGATCCAGTAGTTTGAGCTGTGCATTGATAGCTGATAAGTCAGTCAGTCTTCTGGTGCTGCAAATGTTCATGGGCGGCGGTAATCACTTAACATCAGGTGACCCGCCTGCTCGTTATATCTATTAAAAAAAAAGTCAGTCAGTCACCTTTGCCTTTTATATATTTAGATAGATTTAGAAGATAATAATATGTGCTGGGTAATTCTCTGCTTCATCGCTCATCTGATACTGAATCTGTAATGAATCTCATAAATGAAAGTTCTAAATCTGATGGACCTTTTCAAATGTCAGAAATTGACCCTTTTTGCATCAGTGGAATACCGATCAATAAACGTTTTATAACTAGCCAGCGAATTATACGAAATGTTTGCAAAGTTATGCCTATCTATAAAGAAATAACTCAAAAGCTGGAGGGAGCTTAAAACAATTCCAAAGAATCCCAAACGCGTTCATTCGACAACGGTAGAGTTCGGAATACTTCGCCGAACTTTAAAACAAACTGAGACTTGAGAGTTTTTAAAACTTCATTAATTTTGAGAATAAAGGCCTATTTAATACCTACTCAGAATATTTAGATTGGTACTTACTTGAAAACTATTTGTACCTACTTAGCAAACACTTGGTTTTGATCTCAGATTCGCCCGTGACTGTTTTCGTTAGCTATTTATTGGTCCTGGTGAACTAATTTTCACAGCTAGAGCTATTAAGTTTTGTATTATTGTATGATGCCCGCGATTTCGAAAACATGGATTTAGGTTATTGAAAATCCCGTGGAAATACTCAAATTTCAGTGAGAGAAAGTAACTTAAATTATGTTCGTTCATGAGATGCAAGTTTTCTCTGTATTAAGTTTCGTAAAAATCGGTTTGTCGGCTGGGCCGTGAAAAGCTAGCAGACTGACAGACTTTTGCCGTTATAATTATAATACCTAGTATTGTATAGATATGTAATATGTATAGGTATAAGAACGTGTATGAAATATAAATACGCTTACTTATATCAATTCAGTAATCCGCGACGCAAGCATAGGTAGGTAGGTACAGTATTCTAATCAGTGAACTCGTGCGGAATTAGTTGGAAATTGGAATATGATATGATTTATTTACCTCATGCCTGTTGTTGCCAGGCTAGACCTTAATTACACAAGTTATAATATTATTAGTTTGTTACAAACTACAATTATTATTTGTAGAATAGTCTAGTTTGTATTTTCTTGTTTTGTGAGCTGAATAAACTTTTATTTATTTATTTATTCTAGTACGTGAGTAGGGTTGTCACTTGCCAGGCGCCCGACTTTTTCTTTTCCAGACATATTATTCGGCTATTTACGGTTGTGTCCGGCCAAATGTTAACGCGTCCGGCCTGTCTGGCTTTTTGTCAGAAGTACAGTACGCGGCCAAAAGTGATGAACATCGGTCTTTAGAATAACATTTCAGGTTTATAGAACGTTGTCTCTGTCACTAATACCTACCCATATTATGACGTTTTGTCGGACTCAACGACCGAGACAGTGCTCTTTAAATCTGCTATCTCCTTCTAAAGATAGACTATTAATGTAATAAAAAAATCAATGTGTAACGCGTTTTATAAGAATCAATACTTTGCACTAATAAATTGATGTTTTACCATGCCTGGGACTACCCTGTTGTTTATTTATACCTATGTTTTACGAGCTAAATAAAATGTAGGTATTTAATTTCATCGATTTATCGACGTTTTAAGACTTTAGGTTTAGGAAAATTAGGTGACTGTTTTTGCCAACGTACCAGTGAATATATTATTTACATGAAGTGACCATTCATGGGCTGCCCAAGACACGAATTGCTATAAGCTTAGTTGTATGGGAAAAGAAAAATATACGACGCATTTAAGAATGAGTAATATTCTTAATAAATCCTATTTTAAAATGTCTGATATTCTTTAAAAAATATACAACCTGCCACCGCGCCTCCGCCAGAGAAGCGATATTTTTCTGTTAAAATATTTTTATTGTCCTACTTAGAATATATTTTATTCACGCTATAAACTACCACAGTATGACATCATCTTGATAGAAAACAATGAAACCGCATTAAAAACAATTCTTATGTGGTCCAATATGACCTCGTATTAGATAAAGCTAATAACACACTGTACCTATACCAGTATACCTAACATTTATACTTCTATATATTATTTTACATAATCCCCTATGTAATCCAAATTCCACGGACTCGTACGAAGCGATTTGCTTCCTCGTTTCTAATACGCACTGCTAGAACATGGAATGCCCTTCCGGCTTCCGTTTTCTCCGCCAGCTACAATATTGGCACCTTCAAAAGGGATGTAAATAGACCTCTTCTAGGCGGGCGCACTCCACTTTAGACTGCATCAACACCTACTATTTGGTATGATTGCATGCCTGTATTGTTAAAAAAATATTTGAATACATATTATCTAGTTTTCTAGGAAGCTTTGGCCGCGGCTAGTTATCACATTGCCCGGTTATATGTACCTACCGCCGCGCCGTAAATTCCGTTCCGATACGATCTCATACATTACTTAAGGGATGATTGTTAAAAAAATAATAGTCAAGGCATCATTAGTCACTGTACCCATATTACAAATGTGAATGTGTATATGTTTTTGGTTTGTTCTGCAATCACGTCACAATGGAGCAACAAATCCGAGAATGGTATAGGCTCTTTTTCAAAATCAATGAGTTCCCTCGGGATTAAAAGTCTCAAACCACGCTAACGCTACTAACGCGCTAACCACGCAAAGTCGCGGGCCTAAGCTTGTTTAGTTTTATATTAATTTATGTAATCTAATTAGTATTGTACCTGCCTTAGTAAATTTTGCTTAATAATTTTTTGGGAGTTAATTATTGGTGTAAACCCAAAATAAATATATTACTTTGCATTTAATAAAACATGTGTGTATCGTGCCTAATAGGTCAAATCTAAAACTGATCTCATAATCATTTTTGTCATCCAAAATTATCGTGTTTTCAATAACGCCTCCCACGATATCATTCTGTGAGCGATGCTTTTAAAGCAAGACGCCCCACAGTTGCAGAGCTATAGATATTTCATATTATCAAGGCTTTTACGTGGCCAGTACAAAATTTATAAGATTTCTTTTGATAGTAGTTAAACGCTAACCCCTAAAAATATATAATTGGGGCTATTGCTTGGAGGTAATTTCTAAAAAAGGCAAGCCTCCGGAATCTCCTCAATCCGGTGTTTGACAACTAGTCAAATCAATATCTTTTTATCAAGCGTCAAAACACGCGCTTAGTATGCGAGCTTCTACGAAATAATAGAACGTGACGTCACCATGATTTGACATGCTTTTTTAGTTTAATCAATAATTTAAAATGGTTACTACACTTAAAATTAACAAAAGACGTGAATTTTATGTATTTTGGAACACCCTCTATTTAATAATCACTAAGATAATTTATTTTTGACATAGGCAAATACCGTATTGCAAGGAATTGTCTAAATTAATTATATTTAAAAAAATTACCTTATTGGATTAAATTTAAAATAATGTTTTGAGTCTTTTTGAATAAACAATACATATTATAAATGTGTAACCTAAAACCGCATCCGCACCTATATAATTGGTCGTGAGTTGAACTCAAATTCGATTCTTTTTCGGCGTAAAAACCTCTACAATAAAGAAGTGCTTCGACACAATAAATTATTTTCGGCATACACAACGCAGAACGCAGACAGAATTCTCATTAACGTTGCTAAAGAGATATAGCGAATGATAGCGCAGCTTTCGTAGCGCCTCAGCCACATTAGTGGCGATAAAAAGCTTTATGACTGTTTGTTACATTTGGTGAAATCTCTTTCGGATATCAATTATAGAAGTGTGTCATATACACCTGTTCTTAATTGATCAGGGAATAAATTTTCCTTTATTTTCCTTGTTGTCTAATTGTTACACAATTGTTGTATAGAAGCAGGCGTTACTTTGCGGAAGTTCATGATATACAATGAACCAAATCGTTTTGGTTCATTGTTACACAATTGACGATTTTCTGAATGACAAGGTTGCATGTAAATCGTCGGCCAGCCCACAAGGTATGTAGTATGATAGTTACATTGCTTATCTATTGCATATTCAAGTACATTTTTTAAAGAGAACTTTTTCACGGAGTGTGGATTTCTATTGCAGCTAACAGCAAATAATAAAAACCAAGATGGCGAATTTAAATGGCTACCATGCAAAATAAAAAATTTAGGTAAAAAGTGTTATCTTATACGATGATACGGAACCGTTCGCGAATGAGTCCGACTCACACTTGACCGGTTTTCTTACTAATGAGGGAATCTTTTTGTTTTACGGCTTCCCACAATTTTAAGGTTTTTGTGCCATTTGTTTTACAAGCTTTACTGCATATTGAATTCTGCGAGAAAACATAGATCTTATAATGTAAGGCTCTGCGTAGACGAGCCACTTGCAACGGCTGCAAGTGGCCAGCCGCCTACAGAGTGGAGGCAGACGCAGTTTCAAAGTATCGAAAGGTGGTAAAAGTATGATGAAGAATGGGTTCAACTTTTAATGCTCTAAGTCCCGTTCAGTGAAAGATGAAGTAGCACATTATGGGAACTGTCCAGACATCAGAAGTTGTGTTTTGATTATCTTATTGCAATCATTCCAAATATTATTTTGCTCAATTTAGGATACTTAGTATTCTTGTTGGAACAGTACATTTTAATTAGTGAGAGAGTGTCAATCTCCCAGAGGTGATCCGTGATAGCGATTATTGCACTGTATTGTTCCAACTTTGCTGCTAAATTTTTGGCTTTTGTGTGGCGGTTACAAAAGAATGTGGTGACCAGTGGTGCAGCCAGTGGCAATCATCAGCAACACTTGTATGATGATTTTTTGCTAATATTTTTTTTAAAGAATATTAGACATGCTAGTCGTGCCTAAAGTTCCCCTTTCCCCTCTAACTAAGCGTAAAGCGCTCTGCTAGGAGTAGATACGACAATAGTGCAACGGGTGGGGTTTGAACCGCCAACCTTTCGGAATTCAGTCCGCTCCTCAACCGTTGAGCTATTGAGGCTTTAAGTAATTAACTCTTTACAAAAGATTTACACTCGCCACAGCCACAAATGGCTCGTCACGCATTTGTGACTGTGGCGAGTGGCCCGTATGCGCACAGCTTAAAGATTCACAGTTCCCAGCCCTACGATATATCAGGCTGTCAGTAAAACCTTTTGCGTTTCAGACGGATAAAGTACAATTGCTTTTCCGGAATAACAAATAACCGGGTTATATTAATATCCCAGTAGAAGGAACGTTATTCAACAATGGATTCTCAGATCATGTTTGATGAAAGCATGTGGAAATTTTGAAAATAAAATATGTGTACTATAAAGAGGTTTTTGCAACTTTGGATGGTAATGCCCGAAACTACTCAACCGACTTCAGAAATTCTTTTCCAATTTGAAAGTACTACATTCGATCCTTTAGCGAAGCCGGGTATAAAAGGAAAAGGGGACTGACTGACTGACTGACTGATCTATCAACGCACAGCTCAAACTACTGGACGGATCAGGCTGTTTGGCATGCAGATAGCTATTATGACGTAGACATCCACTAAGAAAGAATTTTTGAAAATTCATCCCCTGAGGAGGTAAAAGAGGGGTTTGAAATGTATGTAGTCCAAGCTGACGAAGTCGCGAGCTCAAGCTAGTACAATATAAGTACGTGTATGGTTAGGGTTACCTATATGAACTGTGATATAGGTACAGTTCCGTAATTTAATTTTGATTTTCATAATATTTCTTTGCAAATGTAGGGAATAACCGCTAACGCGGCGTCCTGCGTGAGCGACGAATACTACGCGACGCGACGCTGCAAACGCGACGAACGCGATCAACTCAACGGCATACCGTGCTCGCGGCCTATATGGCAGTCTGCGTCTCGCCGCAGACAGGCATATAGGCCGCATTACGTCGCGTCGTGTCGCGTAGCGTCGCGTCGTATTCGTCACTCACATATGACACCGCGTTTGATTTGGAATGCTTTTCCGGCGTTCGTGTTTCCTGCCACCTTCAAGGCAAGAGTGAATAAGCATCTTCTCGGCAAGCGAGATCTAATTTAGGCCTTATTACTTACTAGCTGATGCCCGCGACTTCATCCACGTGGATTTAGGGTTTTGAAAATCCCGCGGGAACTCTTCAATTTTCCGGGATAAAAAGTAGCCTATGTGTTAATCCAGAGTATAGTTATCATTTCAAATTTCATCCAAATCCGTTCAGCCGTTTTAGCGTGATTGAGTAACAAACATCCAAACATCCACACTTTCACATTAATGATATTAATAGGATTAGGATTAGGATTGCTTTTCTTAAACCATTATTGTCGTCAAGCGCAAGCCTATCCTGCAATAAACAAACATCATTCGAGTGCAACACTGACACCGCAGACACTCGACTCGAAAATCAACTTTATAGCACAAACTTTCAGCTTTATCAAACGAAATGAAATCTTTTATTTTTGCCAAATGTGAGTAGTAAAATGATCGTAATTTTCCAGCTCTTGGTCTAATTTCTTTCACATTCTTTTGATAAAAGGTTATTCACATCGCTAGAATTCGGGCTATTCAAACTTAATGCATCTTGACGCATCCTCCGACATGATTGATGGAAGCTTGATATAGGGTATAAACGCAGACGAACGCGTTTTGTCGGAGATAGATTTTATATGTTGGAAGCAGGTCACGCGCGTCGCGCAATTCAATAAGACATAAAAATCAAGAAGCTGGTTTTGGTTTAATCCGCTAATATATGCACAAATCTGCTAATGTATGCATTAAGTACGGGAATAATAGTCATTATAGAGATTGAGAGTGAAAAAAACAATAACAACATTGTATTAAGATAAGATATTAACCTTGAAATACATAAGGTAGATTTGATTTTTGCCACATGACGTGTTCCTTATGCTCCTAGTATGTACGTGTCCTCATGTGAGTAGCTACTAGAAACTGCCATAAATACTCTATGATATTTGCTCTTATATTTGCATTGCTGTTTTTCTTCTTACTTATTATCAGACCAACTCTTATCCGACGTCTGCGAGAGGCATAAGCGCCATATACGAGAAGAATTTCTTGAAGATCATATTGACGAGATCACGCTAACCCATACTTTGAAAATATAATTTATTCAGAATTCAGATAGACTTTTACACATCGATGCTTTTACAAGCTCTTCGTTCTAGACAAGCTGATATACTCAATGTAGGTAAATCAGACTTGAACTAACATTGTTCTGAAAGTCTTAGATTAAACTATATTCTAAGTCTACTGAAATAACAGCGCGCACATTTTCACTTGCGCTGCGACCTACAAAAAATGTTTTAGAAGCGAAACGTCTGAGTTTTTTACAAATAAAAATTAGAAATTCAAGAATGAGGAAATATACATTTTATAAATATTTTCTCTTTATGTCTGGGGTTTCGGGTGGGGTAAAGGGGGTTGAAGTTTGAACTCCAAAATCCCATTGCTTACGGTCTTGGATAAAATCAAATTCGGTGGTGACAGTTGCGGGTAACAGCTAGTGGCAAAATAATTGGTCTTTGTTTCGAGAGCGATGTACTATTTATACAGTCAAAATATTAATTACAGCAATTACATGCTACGAGCGTTATTGACTTGCAGCTGCCGCCATATTTGATTTTCCACATAAGGCATGAAGGCTGTTCAGCTCAGTCCCCGATGTCTGAAATCACTTAATCACATTTGCATGGTAATTACAAGCCTCGGTGGAGATCCAATCAATCTGCTGTACAATTGTATCTACTCCACGAGATTCTAGTTGCAGTAGTTTCTATAATGGACATAGAGGATGTGCAGTATTTTGGATCTCCTACGAATCTCGTTGTTCCTGATTTGAGCACGTAGAGAAACTCTGCGCTTAGCTCTCGCCATTGTCGCCCGCTGAGTGACTCTGAGTTTTCTTAACTCAGTTCAACGAGTGATTAACGGGTTGCAAAGCTGATGTAGCAATGGGCGGGGAAGATAGTTCCCTCAATGGGTACAGGGTGCTGGAACAGCGACCTTGCATAGGAAATCAGCGTTGGCACATACCTCACAGTGACTAGTTGGACAGACGACATAAAACGAGTCGCAGGGAGTCGCTGGATTCAGGCGGCGCGGCGCAAGACCGTGGAATGTGAAAGTCCCTACAAGAGGCTTATATCCAGCAGCCGACGTCTATAGGTTTATATCACATCATTTTTGTGTCAAACGAATGCACATCAAGGATATAATATTGGTTCTCCTACGAATCCTGCTCCTGATTTTGTGGTGGGCCTGGGCGCATTTGGAACCCTCGTAGCTTTGATTTCTATTTTTGAAATTCCTCACACCCTCAGGTCACGTGTTATTAGTATGCTTCTATCCAAAACAACAAATTCATAAATTCAGCACACTCAAAATTTAGGTTGTTGTTCGCGAATAATTAATTTAATATATCTACCTCGTTACTAGGGTAACGAAGTAGGTTCTACATACCTGGAAGGTATTTTCCCAACAAGCCTTAATTTACCCTAATAACCTTCGCTTGCCAATTACAAGAGTGAGTTGAGATATAATCAATCCAGTTACACAATGGGAACTGTTTAATGGAATTTCTATTACCTACAAGATGATGTTAACAAGTGCTTGTTAAGGCGATCGCACATGGCTGCTAGTTTCAAGAACTACTAATAGTACTAGGACTAGTAGTACTAGTAGGACGACCCTCCCTGGCATAGCAGTGAGTGCAATGGTCTTATAAGTGAAAGGCCCGAGTTCAATTCTCGGCAGAGGCAATTCGGGAATTCAAAATTTGTAAATTGTCTCTAGTAGGCACTAGATACAATTTACAAATTATGGTATGGTATTATGGTCTTATGGGATATAATAATATGAACAATATTAAATAATGATAATCTAATAGCTTTGGCCGTGGGTATTTACCATCCTGCCGGCAAAGATTGTCGTTATCGTTAGTCAAGTTATTTAGCGTTCCAGCAGGTTGGCTAAAACTCTATCGCTATTTGTTAAAATTGATTATCGCAGCAAGAATACCTTAAATAAAAAATCACAACAACTGAGCATGATTGCAGCATTTTCGCAATCGCAGATAAGCAGTCATGGATGGGCTGGCTTATGTCATCGAATAAAAAAAGGTGCAAAATCCACTGAAATGGGCAAGTGTCAAGTATACGCTGAAAGAGGTGTGCCACAAATAAAAACTTTGTATGCCAATTCAAAGCACCGCGCCCCACCGAGCGAACCGGGAATTAAAAACGAGGTCTTCGTGTTGACTTCAAAAATAGTCGCTTGGATCCAGTGCAAGATCCGTCAAACCAGTCAAGCCGGAGGCATGGAGAATTTTTTATTTTAGAATATACAAGTGGCGCAAGTGGCCCAGTGGCTGATGTTCCATCACAACTCACACGCATGTCAACATTGTCAACATTCAAATGCGTTGCGTGCGCCTATTGGGGCTTTTTACGAATGTTGCGAGTCATCTCGTGGTGTACGATCACCCTTATTTGTTAATAATATTGTTATGTGAAACATTCTCGTCTCTTCAACAATACTCAACCTTTAATCAAGATGCCTGTAACTTCGTCTGTGAAATGGGATTTACATTTATTCGATCCTTTCGAAAAACACGATTCCACCTTTCGCAAAAAAGATTTCCAATTTAGGAATTAAATGGATAAGATTGGCTTAATTAGCATACCTAATATTCTAACTTAGACAGTTATCACCAGTTTGGGTCTAAGGTCTAACAATAAAACTAGAAACTAAAGGCGCGATGTAACTTTTTTCGTAGACACACCTACGCGTGACTTTAGCGTAATGGTAATGGGCCCCAAAAAATTGGGCAATAATGTTTCAAAATACCTAAACTAAAACTATAACACATTAAATCTTAAAAATAAGTGTATTTTAAAAATCCATTAAAACAATGCAAAATCATAATCCATACTAATATTATAAATGTGAGTGTGTCTGTCTGTCTGCTAGCTTTTCACGGCCCAACAGTTTAACCGATTTTGATAAAATTTGGTACAGAGTTAGCTTACATCCCGAGAAAGGACATAGCCTACTTTTTATCCCGAAAAATGAAAGAGTTCCCACGGGATTCTTATAGCCCCACCCGTTTAACTGATTTACATAAAAATTTGGCACAGAGGTAACTAGCGTCCCGGAAATTTACAAAAACAACTTTTTTCCTGAAAAATCAAAGAGTCCGCACGGGATTTTTAAAAACCTAAATCCACGCGGGCGAAGTCACGGGCATCCTCTAGTACTAATATATGTAGGTTTTTCGCCTTGAAAAATATATTAGGTCGGTTAAAAAGTAGTAACGACACGACACCTACGCGACAGGACGTTCTATATTTCACGTGTCATTAAACATATTGTTTACATTATGCGATCCAAATACGTACAGGTACCATTTTGGATTAGACATTAATCACATAGTATAGAGGTAGACGAACCAATTTTATGGTGCACTTCCTTCTATAACATCATCAAGCGATTATGACCTTTAAAACCTTAAGATAGTGTGTTAGGATGGTTAGAATCGTTAAGCAAATCATGAGCAATTTGGCTTAAAAGGTATTGGCATAATGGATTGGGAATGAAATTATGATAGCTATGAAATGTTATACTACCTACCTACTTCAAAATTAGTAGGCCGTATGTATCATAAAGATAAATATTTGGTTATAGCGAAAATGACCTTACGTGTATTGCATAGTGAGTTAAGATGTGTCTCAGGTTGGATTTCCAGTTAAAACCAATAAAACTATATTTTTGTCCGTGCTCAGGTTTGATATTATGTCATTTCAATAAAATTCTGTGCCCGTACATACTTAATCAAAATTCCACGGATACGTACGAAGCGATTTGCTTCCTCGTTTCTAATTTGAACTGCTGGAATATGGAACGCCCTTTCGGTGTCAGTTTTTCCATACAATTTTAGTAATAGGTACCTTTAAGTCAAGAGTAAATCGGTATTTTCTAGGCAAATTTGGTACATAAGCTGCATCATCACATGTCAGCAAATCTGATAGCTGCCAAAAGCAAGTCTATAAATTTCCAAAAAAATGGCTGTGCAGACATACTGATGGAAAGACAGACTGGATGAAATTAAAAAGCTTCCTTGTTGTTTTCATCAGCATTATACTGAGAACTCATTGCTATCTCACTACTGAGCACGGGTCTCTTCTCATAGGAAGAATGGCATAGTCCACCTGGACCACGTGTGACCAAATACAGATTGGCAGACTTCACACGCCTTTGAGAACATTATGGTGTGCAGATTTCTTCACGATATTTTTCTTTACCGTTAAATCAAGTGTAACTCCGAAATGTTAGAGGTGTGTGTCCGGGATCAAACTTGAGACTCCCCCAATAAGAGGCTGCTATGTTAACCATTAAGATATTGCCGGTGTATTTAATATAATGAAAATATTACAATAAAACTTAAAGCTAGCCTTATCTAACAGCCAGGCTGATCCGTTGCGCAAAAAATGAGCCAGCCCTTCTGTCATCAGATGAGGCTATTAATCGCGGTGAAATGTCTCGTAATTTTTTTTTTAGCACTAAGACTCCATGGCCCCATGGTCTCTACGGCGAACGGCACAAAAATGTAACTCTCTATAAGAGAGGAATACTTGCGCCGCTTGCCGTTTTCAGCTGTTTCTGCTGCGGCTCCCGATCTTGATCCTGTCTTCCTGATATGACACGGGGCCAATGTGTCAACGCAAGTTGCGTCCCACATTAGCGCCCGTCCCCGTTCCCAGGGAACCAGCGTCAATCCATCAGGTCTCTTGCCATCATCCCGACTAATCCCTGCATTTAATTGGTCATTATCATAATTGTTAAACCATAGATGTCCACTGCTGGACATATAGGTTACTTGTAGGGACTTCCACACACCCGCGGGGTGCTTGCAACAGGCGTAAATCTCGCAATCATTGCTGTCAAACGTCACACGTAAAAGCGGCTAGAGAAAGACAGCAATAGCCACAAAGCAAAATAAGAATAAGAAGAGTGACAGCAAATGAACTGTCGCATTGCTACTGCTGTCGCGTTGCTGTTGCTACTGCAACGTTTTACGTAATCCGCGCCGATCCTGCGCCACCTGATTCCAGCAACTCCCTGCGACTCGTATCGTATGTAGTCAATCTACGTTAAAAAAACTTTTTTTATGTATTTTTTTAGAAGCTAGTTCTTTATTGACCTGCCAGAAATACATCCAGCCCCGATTGTGCTTCCTGTAAGAACAATTGGCAAACCTCGTCCGTTATTCATTAATGCCCCCAGCGAACTTGGCAGGTGCCCAAGAGATTTAGGTAACGTTTTACCCTCGAATTCCTTCCTCACATTTTATTACAAGTTTTCTGGAATAGTTTTCCCCGATAATTCTTGGGAAGTTTATTTACTGACATTGTTGAATGTTTTCCGTGAACGTGTGAATTAATTCGCCTCTGGAATTTTAGAAAAAAACGCTTTGGTAATCTAAATATATAAAAGGAAAAGGTGACTGACTGACTGACTGACTGACTGACAGACTGATCTATCAACGCACAGCTCAAACTACTGGACGGATCGGTCTGAAATTTGGCATGCAGATAGTTATTATTACGTACGCACCGCTAAGAAAGGATTTTTGAAAACTCAACCCCTAAGGTGGTGAAATAGGGGTTTGAAATTTGTGTAGTCCACGCGGATGAAGTCGCGAGCATAAGCTAGTTTTTGTATAAAAGAACCCTGAAGGTATTCCGAAGAGTTCGACTAAAGTGACGCCAGACAGGAAGTAGGTATACAGGTACATTTCTCATTAAAGCCAGATGCCTGGCAGCTATATAACGCACACGGTTCTCTATATCATTCAATTAGCCTATTTGCGTCCACTGTTGGGCATAGGCCTTCTGGAAAGCTCGCTGCCATACATGATACACAGTTCCCCGCCTTCCTTTGTATACGCTTGCTAGTATGCGGTCTCCACTCATATGTCTGCCATAGCCAGTAGCCACCATTGGTTCTGCGACAGACATGGCCTGCTAACTGCCACTTCAGCCTACTAATTTGTGAAGCTATGTGAGTCATTTTGGTTCTCCTACGGATTTCCTCGTCACTGTTTTTTTCCCCTCAGAGAGACACCCAACATAGCCCGCTCCACAGCACGCTGAGCAACTGTGTTCTCTCTCTTGTTCTCTATAACTTATTTATAACTAGCTGATGCCCGCGACGTCATCCGCGTGGAATTAGGTTTTTAAAAATCCCGTGGGAATTCTTTGATTTTCCGGGATAAAAAGTAGCCATGTCACTCTCCAGGTCTTTATCTACATAATATACCCATGCAAAAAATCACGTCAATCCGTTGCACCGTTGCGACGTGATTGAATGACAAACCAACAAACCAATAAACCAACAAATACACTTTCGCATTTATAATAAGGGTACTGATTTGAACAAACTAATAATATCACTTGAGCAATAATAGGTCTAAAGTCTAACTTGGCAACAGGCATGAGACAAATAAATCATATCATACCTAATTCCTAATTTCCAACTAGTCGGCGGTATTTCGCACGAGTTCACTGATGTTATTAAGCTTATACGAGGATTATGTACTACTAAATACATACATCAGTACCCTTATTATAAATGTGGAGAAGTGTGTTTGTTTGTTGGTTTGTCCTTCAATCACGTTGCAACGGATTGACGTGATTTTTTGCGTGGGATAAAGACCTGGAGAGTGACATAGGTTACTTTTTATCCCGGAAAATCAAAGAGTTCCCACGGGATTTTTAAATCCACGCGGACGAAGTCGCGGGCATCAGCTAGTACCTAATATATTATGAATGCGAACGTGTGTCTGTCTGTCAGTTACCTTTTACGGCCCATCCATTAAACCAATTTTGACAAAAGGCACAAGGGAACTTGCATCACGGAGACAGATCTAGGCTACTTTTTATCCCAGAAAATCAAAAATTTCCATGGGATTTTTAAAAATTCTTAATCCACGCACGTACTGCATAACAATTTCTTGAATAAAATGTTACAATGAATAAATAGCTATAGGTACATTAATTTTATTTTATCCATACTAATATTATAAATGCGAAAGTGTATCTGTCTGTCTGTCTGTCTGTCTGTCTGTCTGCTAGCTTTTCACGGCCCAACAGTTAACCAATTTTGATGAAATTTACTACAGTGTTAGCTTAGATCCCGGGGAAGGACATAGGCTAATTTTTATCCCGGAAAATTAAAGAGTTCCTACGGGATTTTCAAAAAACATAATTCCACGCGAACAACAACAAAACCTTTATGTTTTTCCGCTAGCATCAGCAAGTTTATTATAAATTCTTATGGGAGTAAAACCAAGAAGGAAGGAAATGGTAGTAAAGTGTTGTTACATGGCACAGAATAGAGATACATTAGCCGCGGAAAGTAGCAGGAAATGCTTTTCAACCTTTACGCAAATTGATCACGTAATTCCGGATAGTGGATTCCAAGGTCTCTGAGAGTTTTCTCGTGATATTTTACATTGCATTTTGTGGCTGAGTGTTTACTTAGTAATCCATATCTATACATAGGCCATAATCTTATACAATAAAAAGAAAAGTCCTCTCTCACTGACTAACTCATCAACGCCCAGCCCTCTCGTGCTTTATACAACTAGGACTGACTGACTGAACTATCAACGCTCAACGCAAACTACTGGACAGATCGGGCTGCAATTTGGCATGCAGATTGCAGATAGCTATTATGACGATGACATCCACTAAGAAAGGATTTTTGAAAATTCAACACCTAAGGGAATAAAATAGGGGTTTGAAATTTTTGTAGACCACGCGGATGAAGTCGCGAGCATAAGCTAGTCTTCTAAATATATAAAAGGAAAAAGTGAGTGACTGACTGACTGATCTATCAATGCACAGCTCAAATTACTGGACGGATCGGGCTGAAATTTGGCATGCAGATAGCTATTATGACGTAGACATCCGCTAAGAAAGGACTTTTGAAAATTCAACACCTAAGGGAATAAAACAGGGGTTTGAAATTCGTGTAGGCCACGTGGACGAAGTCGTGGGCATAAGCTAGTTATTTATAAAAGTCTTGATCAGATGAAAACAATCATGTAAAATAATCTATGATGGATGCTACATTACATAGATAACTATAAATATTTACAACCAGCGAAGTACATAGTGATGGGTGGGTGGAAGGGGAAGGGGGGGGGGATATTATTAAACTAGTTACAGGCGCAGTCAATCGCAGAGCCAATCAAAGTGCACTGTAGGGTGTCCATCATTTCTTTCGCTTTTTTAAAAAAGATTTTTAAAAAAAATTTAATTTGTACCAAAAACAAGAGAAAAAGAGAGAAAAGTGGACAGGGACGCACTTATCTCTATAAGAGATCTCTACCAAGTGACCCTTGACAGTGCGAGAGGTTGTAGAGGGAGTAGAATATCAAAATATAAAAAGGAAAATCTGACTGACTAACTGACAGATCTATCAACGCACATCTCAAACTACAGGATGGCTCGGGCTAAAATTTGGCATGCAGATAGCTAAGTATTATGACATAGACATCCACTAAGAAAGGATTTTTGAAAATTCAACCCCTAAGGGCGTAAAACAGGGGTTTGAAGTTTTCTTAGTTCGGTACATCGAAATAGTTTGGTTATCGAGTCAAACGGGGACCCAAGAGCTGGCAGCTAGCTTGGACAAAGTATTAGTTTGGCCACCCAAAACAGTCATACTGCCAGCATCTTGGATACAAAGCCTCATTGCGGTGATTTCGATGAGGGTTTAGATTTCATTTAAATTATTGACATAATGATCATCATGATCAACCCATCGCTGGCTCACTACAGAGCACGGGTCTCCTCTCACAGTGACAAGGGAATTGGTAGACTTCACACACTTTTGAGAACATTATGGAGAACTCTAAGGCATGCAGGTTTCCTCACGATGTTTTCCTTCACCGTCAGCAAGTGATATTTAATTTCTTAAAACGCACATAACTCCGAAAAGTTAGAGGTGCGTACCCGGGATCCAACCCCCGACCTCCGATTAGCAGGCGAACGTTCTAACCACTAGGCTATCAGTTATCAGATCACAGCTATTACAGGCTTAATTTATTGTGGTGTTGAATTTTTTAGGGTTCCGTACCTCAAAAGGAAAAAAGAATCCTTTTAGGATCATTTTGTTGTCTGTCTGTTTACAATTTAAAATGGGTCCAAATATTGTAGAGTTTATGGTCACTGTACAGAACTTGAGTTGATTTTTATTTATCGGCGCTCCCGATAGCGCTCGTAAACTGAATTCAGCAACTAATATGATCGATGATAGAAAAGTTGCTGAAGGATATATGAGAATTTATCTTTACGGTAGCAGAAGTGTGATGAATATCAGTTCTCTATATTATCATTACTAGCTGATGCCCGCGACTTCGTCCGCGTGGAATTAGGTTTTTTTAAAGTCCCGTGGGAACTCTTTGATTTTCCGGAATAAAAAGTAGCCTATGTCACTCTCCAGGTCTTTATCTATACCCATGCAATCACGTCAATCCGTTGCACCATTGCGATGTGATTGAAGGACAAACCAACAAACAAACACACTTTTGCATTTATAGTAAGGGTGTTGATTCGATAGGACATCCACTGCTCTAGTCTCTTGTACCTATGGACTTCCATACGCCAAGGTCTTGCACCTCCTGAATCCAGGGGCTCCTTGCGACTCGTTTGATGTAGTCTGTCTACTAGTTCTAGTTTTTTTTTAATAGAGATAGCGAGCTAACGAGTGGCCAGGTCACCTGATGTTAAGAGATTACCGCCGCCCATGAACATTTGCAGCACCAGAGGAACTCCCGATGCGTTCCCGGCCTTTCAGGAATTAGTTGGTCCGCCCCTTGAATAACCCCATGTTGTAATCTAGTGGGAACACCGTCGATGGGAGTTGATTTCACAGTTTGCGTGTGCGTGGAAAGAAGGATCTGGCATAACGGACGGTCGAAGTGCACCAGACACCCAGGGGGTGAGGGTGAAATTGCTTCACGGTGGTGCGCGGTGCGGTTGTAGAAAAAGGTTTCCAGCCTTTGGGAGCTTATCGCATTATTTCTCAAATCTCTACCATTATGTGATTAGTAACTTTTGACTAGCAAGAGGCAGTTTTAGTCGCAGATGAAGTATTACCAACGATCAATCAATTAGTTAAATGGTCATTAAAACTGCTTATAAATAAATAATTTAACATATCCTTGACAGCGCAGATAAATCTCTATAGAATGTATAAATCATTCTAAAAATATGCCTAAACGTCTCTCTCACCCACGCCGCCACGCTCCCCGACCTGTCCGCCTATCGAATACGATAAGCCTTTTAGAAGTTTGAGAACTTTAACATCGAAGATAAAAATACTTGTAACAGTTTTAGATTGAAAGATTAATGCAGACTTGGGCGTGTGTGATAAAATTATTATTATTGTGATAAACTACGTTGTTCTACTAATCATTAATTTCCCTCATTTACCGACTTTGTTTAGCAATGTACACCAATATTATAAAGAAGTAGGTAAAGTATGTGGGTTGCGAAGTTGAAGTGAGCAGGGCACATACCTAGTTCGAAAATCGATGGACTTTGAGGTTCCAAGCTAGGTACTAGAATCGCAACCTCGCACTGGAAAGCGCAGCGTTGGAGGACCTCCCAGTAGGTGGGCAGACAACATCAAACGAGTCGCAGGAGCCGCTGGACTCAGTCAGTGCAAGACCGTGACGTGTGGGGAGTAGGGACTCCCCTGCTCCCTATAATAGAGACCTACACAGTACGCTGCAGAAAGTAATATACATCGGCCTTTATATATATGTACATATATAACCTATATAATATATGTGTACCTATATCTAGTACCAGTCGTAAAGCTAGTAGAAGGGTTAGTAGGTTAGTAGGAGCGAGTAAAGTTCATAGGTACTAAAGCAAGGCTACACGTCATAAGTGATAAATCATGGATTGACAGAATTCAAGCAATATTTTATAAGCTAGACCCGCTAGCGAGACCATAACGTCAGTATAAGGCTGTATTTTTATCGGTATTCTACTGACAACAATATAATATTATATGGATAGGAAGGCAATATAGTTAGCTCATGGATTGTATCGTTTTAAACATTTTGTCTCTTAGAAAATAGGTAAAGTCTGACGACTGGGATCTTGGACCATAATATAGGTATTTTTACTTCATTGAAGTTTGGCGTAACATTGTTTTACTTTCAATGTCTTTTCCATAGCAATGAGCACGACGAAATCAGCAAAGTGAATTGCTTTCAATAAGGCTATCGTGTGTCATGTGACTCATGACATTCAGCGTGAGAAATTCTCTTCTGGGGTATCGTATGTCATGACATTTACTTACATTACACACTTCATACGAATATCGTATTTCTTTATTTTGATAAGTGTTCTAATACTCGTATCATTAGACCACGGCCCTTAGCACCGAAGATTTAACAGCTACAATGTGACAATCGCAATGACTTTCGATTGACTAAGACTTTGATGCTATGGCTAAGGTGTAGATTTTTTTATTCAGATACTGGTGGTAAGTGATGATGCAGTCTAAGATGGAAGCAGTCTAACCTGGAAGGGGTATGGCAGTTCTTATTCCACAGAAGCTCATACACTTTTGCCTTTTTACGAAGTATTTTGAGATTTTTCTTAAGAAATAATATAAAATTTTGCCGCAGCGTTCTACCACAAATCAACAAAAATGCTATGTGCACAATTTTGTGTGTTGTTAGTAAAGCAGAAATGCATTGGCTTTACTTAAATTTGCTTCAAATGAAATTCAGTAGAAATATTCTAGCTGCAAACTTTTGCTGAGTTACCTATATTATGTGACAATTGGCATTTCACTTTAAAAAATACGTGGAATTCATAACTAGCTAACTCGTCCTGGAGTTTTGAAAATTCAACTCCTAAAGGGGGTAAAATAGGGGTTTGAAGTTTGTGTAGTTCACGCAGACGAAGCCGCGGGCATAAGCTAGTAAGTATTTAGAATTTAGATATTATTTTTGTCGCAAATTGACATGAGTTTTGTAGTTTTTAAGAGCTCTCCGCGTCTAATTTAATTAATATCGGTCGAGTAGAACTAGATAGGTAGGTACTTAACATGGCCTCTCAATAGTATGCGCCAATTAAAAATATGGTACGTTAAATTAAAAGTATGGTCGTTTAATTTGACCTGATTTCCACGACTACAGTGACCTAGTTGCGACGGCGCATATCTGTCGATTATGCTTGTTAAGCGATGTTAAACCAAGTCGGTAAGTGACCGACTGATTTTAGAGGTCAGAAATTAGTCTGTTTTCCGACTTATCTATCGCACGGAGAGCACGTTACGCCGTCGATCCATTTTCACTAACATCTGAGGCCCTTTTTATGGTTCCGTACCTTAAAAGGAAAAAGGAACCGTTAAAGGATCACTTCGTTAAGGGTATCGATGAGGGTTCCCTTTTTCCTTTTGAGACACGGCACCCTAGAAATAAAAGGTGATATTTATTTTAAGATGTTACGGAACCCTTCGTGTGGAAGTCCGGCTCGCATTTGACCTTTGCCAGTGGGGTAATAACTAGCCACAGCCGAAGCCTCCCACCAGACCAGATCAGAGATAATTTAGAAATTGTAAATTTCTAAATTGCCTCTGCCGGGAATCGAAATGAAATAGAAAAAACTTGCAAATTGTACCTTCGAACAGTTAGCCTATGTTCTAAACTACTAATTACATTGTAATATAGCGCACCCACATTAGCATTCGTTGGGTAAAAACTCATTATTTAACGCCAATCGTCCATTTCTCTACTTTCCACTAACTATACAATAAGTAAGTGCAAAAGCAATTAACGAAATTTATTCGACCACAAAGCATACCGGTATTTTTAAGCCGTTTTTATGATACTGTATAAGCTCAAGTTACGGTGAATGTTAGGATTCTCCAGTAAAAGCTAAGATAAATATTGGTGGTAAAAGTCCAAACTGTTCTGCGATGATCGTTAATTTCAGACTTTTACTAGCACTCACTTGGTAAATCAGGTTTTACCTCAGAGTACCTCAGAGGAACGCAAAAGTACGATTATTAACAAAAAAAACTTGAATTAGGTGTTAACTGAAATTTTGATTTTTTAAATGGGCTACGCTACACCAGAAACTCGTTTCGTCGTTCTTTCATTCAGCTTCACCTACTTGACCTTCAATAACTGGCGTAAGCCCATACAGTACTTAGTACTTCGGATCGCATAGCGGTATGGAGGAGTAAGTTGCATAGAAGATTTTACAAGGCCGGATGTAGATTCCACAGCCCATGTGTCCTGTATCCTGGTTACAGTTCGGTGACCTCTTTGGGGAAACCGATGGTTTTGTATGTGCAATTATGGATGAAGTTATCAAGACTAATAAAATAAAGACATAAATAGACTTTGAAAGGTTAAAGAAAATGTAATATTACTTACCGACACTGAATAATTATAAATATCATAAAATAAATAGCAGGGGTAATGCTGAAAAAAAAGTTGACTTTCATTTCATTATGGATACAAAACCACTGTTTAGAAAGTAGAGATTTTGCATGTGGATTCTTCCTATTTCAACAACTCTGTTGGATATAATATAAGACACGCATATTCAGTGATTTCTTTATAAGTATTCTATACATGAAAACTTTATGTTTGTATGTGAAAGGTGTAATACGCCAACGATAAAAAGTTAAAGGGCTTAAAAATGAAAAGTCTTGCATAAAAATATTCACAAGGGATTTGATCAAAGGAGGAATGTTTCTAGGAAAATTTCACACAGATGTGAAACCAATCACGTATAACCTACATTATTTTCCAACGTCAATGCTGATATTTTTACTGGAAAGTGGAAACACGAGCTCCGACTTCGAATTATCGAAGAACTAATAAATCATTGGAACTCGGCTAGCATTTGGTCCGTATCCTTCGGGCTTTCAACATCAAACGGAACGGTTATCTTTTGTTATATCGATGAAAGAAAAACAGAATTATTATCCAATTTTTCTTGTTCATCTATTGAAAAATCTCCGGCTATACCCGGGTAATTTGTGACATTATTATCTACATACTTATATAATAATTGCCATTTGTCATATTATGTCTGCAGCACAAACAAAATCACTACCCATAATTTTATGACACACACACAAACACCTATTTATGAGTACGAAAGTGTGTTTGTTTATTGGTTTTTTACATGGATATAGTTGAAGACCTGGAGAGTAATAAGGCTACTTTTTATTCCGGAAAATGAAAGAGTTCCCACGGGATTTTGAAAATCTAAATCCACGTGGATGAAGTCGCGGGCATCATAATAATTAGTAAACAACAGTTTTATTTTGAAAATTACTTCCTTTTCCGAATTTTAGTAAATTTATTGATTTTTCCGTATCTTCAATGACAAGAGGTCTTAAATATATAAATATTTTGCAATCGTTATTAAACTTGTGAGTGAGTGACCAAGGGAACAATTCCAAATGAAAGAGTACAATGTATTTTTATACTAGACATTTCCCAGACTAAATTCCCAGAAATGGAAACAGCTGCGAATTTTCTCCTTCCAATATATTCGAAATGATGGAGCAAACATTTTTCTTTGCCATATAATTTCAGCGACTGCAAACGAATTGGGAATTTTCGTTGGAAAAATATTTCTCCTTCTTACCTCACATGAAAGTTGTAAATTTTAATATTTAAAAGTTCTTTTCAATTTCATGTGACGCCACTGAGCTCGAGCATGGAAAAATATTTTCGCGTAAAATAAAATAGTTTTTTTAGGCTGACACAGACTTTAACTAATTAAAACAAGTCAATTTAAAAATATGATTATTATATTTGCGGATTTTTTTAAAAATTAACTTCTATAGTGGGTAGGTATTTATTTATGGATACGGCTAACGGGGACAACGGGACTACATCCTCATTTTGAGAGGAGGTTCGTGCTGAGTCCCTAGAAGTAACAATAAACACCAGCTACTATTATCTTTATTGCTATCTGACATAAGCGTAACACAGTGGCCACTTTATGTAGTAGTACCATAAATTCCCTCTGTAGTACGTCCACAATAATTTCCAGAAACGTTACATCACGGAGCTTGGTGCTTGAACAAATACCCCTTTGTGGGGTCGACGTCCGTTATTGATAATGGAGAGCTACTTTCGTATAGTTTATCTCAAGGGTTGAATTTATTTTTAACTTTAATAACAACTCAGCATGTTTGTTTTTTTTTGGGTTCCGTACCTCAAAAGGAAAAACGGAACCCTTATAGGATCACTTTGTTGTCTGTCTGTCTGTCAAGAAACCTACAGGGTACTTCCCGTTGACCTAGAATCATGAAATTTGGCAGGTAAGTAGATCTTATGGCTGATATTTGGGGAAAAATCGGAAAACCGTGAATTTAGGGTTAGATCACACAAAAAAAATTAAATTGTGGTCAGGAACTAATAATTAGTATTTTCAACTTTCGAAGTGAGATAACTATATCAAGTGGGGTATTATATGAAAGGTCTTCACCAGTACATTCCGAAACAGATTTTTATTTATTTTTATGCATCATAGTTTTTGAATTATCGTGCAAAATGTCGAAAAAATACGACTGTAGTACGGAACCCTCATTGCGCGAGCCTGACTCGCACTTGGCCGGTTTTTTTCTACAAGTGGTCTGTTGCTATGAAGCTAAAATTATAGAGAGAGAGCCAGCGCGTAATCTAAACAAACATCCAAACAAACTTTCATTTTTACAATCCTGAATCCACTTCCAAAATTAAACCCGACTTTCTATGGTGCCCAAATACTTCGATCGACCTTAATCCCGTTTTGTCCCGTAAGTTCAACTAAAATCTGACTGATGCTATTTTGTTCCTTAGTAACATGGAACAAAGGTCAATATTGCAAAGCATGCAAACAATCGATTGGGTAGTAGCTGCATGTGTCATACTCATAAGTCATAAAATACGTGAATAATAGTTTGGTACGCGACATGGAGACCGCAATGCCGCTAGGTTTCTAATTCTGCGTGATATGACATCATGTCTAGTTATGAACTAAGTATGAAACAGACCGCTAGGCGCTTATATGAAACCGCTTGACTCATCCTCGCATTTTGATTCAATAAACGTTCTCTAGGTCATGAGCATCGCTATAGATATATTTTGATAAGTAAGATATACATAGACACTTGATAAGTAAGAGCTACTTAGGTATAACTTTGAAAGTGCTACATAGTGACTTGAGTGAGTCTTTCAACAACAAAGCTCTAGCAAACTTTCAGGGTAAATATTCTGTAAAGGTAGTTACAAAATAAGTGGTAGTTTGGACGACCTCCCTGGCGCAGTGGTGAGCGCTGTGGTCTTATAATTGGGAGGTCCCGAGTTCAATTCCTTTTAGGGGTAATCTGGAAATTTTTAACTTCTAAATTGTCTCTGGTCTGGTCTGATGGGAGGCTTTGCCCGGGGCTAGTTACCACCCTACCGGCGAAGCCGTGCCGCCAATCGATTTAGTGTTTACCTTACTGCGTAGAAAATCAGGTACGTTACTGCGTAGAAAACGATCATTGATCACGATCATCAACGATTTAATGTAACTACCATACCATAGTAAATGCCAAAAGTGTATGAGCTTCCGTAGAATAAGAACTGTCATACCCCTTCCAAGTTAGTCCGCTTTCATCTTAGACTGCATCATCACTTACCACCAGGTGAGATCGTAGAT
Source organism: Maniola hyperantus (assembly GCF_902806685.2). Classification (NCBI taxonomy): domain Eukaryota; kingdom Metazoa; phylum Arthropoda; class Insecta; order Lepidoptera; family Nymphalidae; genus Maniola; species Maniola hyperantus. The sequence goes on from NC_048551.1 coordinate 10,990,545, forward strand.
AAGGGTTAACTTGTATCAGAATTTAAAAAAAAAGATTATGCGGACATGTGCATGATAGTGAGTTAGAATTAATTGTTTAAGGGGACTCAGTTCGGTGCTTTCTTCATACAAACGTAGGAGGGAAATTACAACAATATTCGATATTTTACGCACAAAATTAAGAATTGTATCGATTTATCTCGTCATTATCTAGGTTTATTGATATATAAAACATTGAAAAAAATATTGATTTAAAAGTTACGAGGCTCAAAAGATTCCTATTTTAACACTAAATTAATGACAACTTTGGATGTAAATAAATAAGATTAGGGATATGAAAATTCTAAAACAATTTATCATTAGACGTAGTTTATTTATTCATTACTTGAAATAACTTTACTTTGCAAACATAAATTCAGCAGTTTTTTCTCAAAAATACTCTTCCTAAACCCTTTTCGCGCGCTTGATTTCAGTGAAAATCATCGTGCCTCTCAACTTTCTCATACAATGTCAAGTGAAAAGCAAACATGTTACCCACGTGCGCTGCCAATTTCGGCCGAGCGTCCTGCGTCACCTTAATGCAAAATATCAATATTCGTTTATGCTAGTTACCACTTAAAAGCCGCTCAGACTGATCGAAAACTTTGTCAGAATAATTGATGACTTTTATCGATACATTCGTCACTATTAATTTCGAATGTCCGAACAAAAAATTTAATAATATTATTTTTGAAATGCAAGTTTCATCTTTTAACAATGCAAAAATTGTTAGAATCATTGTTAATAATATAATAAGTATTCGAATGGTAAATATTAATATGATATTATATTTCATTATTTAAGAACAATATCTATCTACACTGAAATAATTTTGGAAATATTTAGAATTAGTCTATGAACCTATTCTAGCGATTGAACTTAGCAGAGGTTGGTGCTGATTTGATCTAAGCATACGCATTTTTACGTCGCGCCCGATGATGCCGACGTCACTTACATTTACTATTTTAGAATACAGCACTTACTTTGAATATGAAATTCGATTCAAAGGTTATCCCTAGACTCTAGCTATAAAAAAAAATCTTTTTTATTCAAGTAAACTTTCACAAGTGCTTTTGAATCGTCGGATGCATCTACCACTGGTTCGGAATGCCTTTCATATCGAGAAGAACCAGCAAGAAACTCGACACCTACTAGTACTATAACTTGGTACCTATAGTATGAAGTCAAGATGAAGAATGATTGCCAAGTTTGTAGATAATTGTATAACAATGAGGTAGGGTTGGCTCTGATCCAGTTATTACATCATAGTTGTTCTGAATGCAATGTGCATACATATTTTAGAATAGAATAGAATAGAATGTTTTTTTTATCATGTAAACTTTTTAAAAGTGCTTATGAATAGTCAGGTAGTTTTAATTTACCACTGGTCCGGAATGCCGTTCCTACCGAGAAGAACCAGCAAGAAACTCGGCGGTTGCTCTTTTTAATTTTTCAATTTACAATGTTATTATACCGTACTATACAAGCCATTGCAGCCCCGTGCATTGCTGGAGCGAGTCAAATCCAAGCTTTTTTATCGTTTACATAGTCTGCGACTGTATAATATGCTTTGTTTAGGAGCATACTTTTGACACATTCATTTAACATTTAGAAATAGAGAACAGGCCAACTGCAATTTACAACTGCCTAGCTACGACTCTCTTGAATGTTAACCTCTATTATACCAAAGAATAATTAGTTATAGCAAAAAAGCGTTGATAACCAAGTGGTTAAGACTTCGGTCTCCTATTCGAGGCGTCGGGGGTTTGATCCCGGGCAAGCCCTTCTAACTTCACAGTTCACACGCACATGCAAACTGTGGAATCAATGTTAAGTATCGGAGACTGTTTTTCACTGCACTTGTAAAGTCGTTTATTACCGACTGCCAATTGGCAGTTCTAGCATAAAAATTGATCTCAATTAAATAAAAGTTAGCAAACAACTTTGCCTATCTCAATTAATAAAAATACCTTCTAAATCAAATAAAAAAATGTACTTTCAACTAACCATAGATTAATATACTAGTTTGCTAGGCTATGCACAATATTTCTTACGCTATTGTAAAAGCTTGGAAACTCCGAAGCTGAAGGCTTGAGGGCTGAGGCTGTTTTCAAAAACTTTTAATTCCAGGACAAGTTTATACAAGGCTGCAAAAGAAATACTCTAAAGTTTACGAAAATCTACCCGATTCTCAATTTTATACGTGCTTTTTATTTTGGAATTTTCGTTATACATTTAAACCTAAAATCATTTGTAAAGTTGAATCTACTATAAGATTACTGGCATTTCTTCCAGGCCGTGAGACATATCGATAAAAGTTTGCTTTGTCCGTCGTGTTTGGTAAAAATTATAGTGTTTTTATTTTGACTATCGTGAGTGACTTCCATTATAAATATAAATGCTCCTAGCCCTAGACGTAAGCCCGACAAGTTTCGAACTCTTCCGGGGTTCTTTTTCACAGGAACTCAGCTCGGTACGCGTCGCGGTTAAGTACCCGTATATTCAATGTACTCTGTGGTTGAGACTGCCCGCCGCTCACGCCGCCGCGCCGCACTGTGGGAGGATGGCTGAGTACCGCGCATGGGTTCGAAACTAGTCGAGCTTACGTCGACTAACCACGTGAGTACAGCTGGGAGCATAAATTATAATTTTAATAGAATGGAATAGAATAATTCTGTATTTGCATAATGTGGTACATAATATTATGTTAAATCTAAGAAACAGTCCAGCACATTCGCCATGTCGGCGTACAAATATAGTTAACAGTTGAGATTATTGAGTGTGACTAAATATTTTTTTATAAAATACAGGCAAATCTTATATCTATATTAAACTTAGTAAGTACGAGTAATAAATTATAACGTTAAGGCACTTTCGTCAGTGTGGATCTCTTTACTTGGAAAAAAAACTATTTTTGCAGAGAACATATTTACGCTGCATGCAGCCGTACACAAGACGCAAATTGATGTGGCTTTAAAGTTTTCATGATAGTGCACAAGAAAAATAGTGGCTGTAAAAACCCATTTTCTTAAAATGAAAAACTTACGATCGCTCGAAAAATGTGAACGCAAGGAGCCGCTGTAAACAATTAAGCGATACAAGATCAAGGATTTCGAAAATCTCTACAAGAGAACTACCTCCGACCAGCTATGGATATCCAGCAAATATGGACGAATAGATTTTATGACATTGTGGTATTAATTATAAGGAGAACACAAGAGATATTTAGATAGAGATATAGATCTAGTTCATAAACAATAGGAACAGCGTTCACACAAACAGCTGATTTCTAAATTCGTCCCATGTGAGATCATCGGGGAGTTTCAGCTGCATTATCAATAAAGCACATTTAATGGGCCAAGTATTTCCACTGTGTGACGGGCAAATCTAGTTGAAAATTTACTAAATGGCTTGCGAGAAACAAATCGTTTCATTTTTCAGACCGGCAGCGGTTTTAGTTTTCTTATGCTTTGTAAATCACAGTTTGCAACCTTTTAGTTTGAAAATTCATTGATCATGGATATGATATTATAATTAGAGTCGTATTGAAAGCGCCGGCGAATAAATTTCAATTAAAAAAAAGAGTTCTCCATAATGTTCTCAAAGGTGTGTGAAGTCTGCCAATCCGCACTTGGCCAGCATGGTAGACTAGGGCCAAAAGCCCTTCTCACTCTGAGAGGAGACCCGTGCTCTGTAGTGAGCCGGCGATGGGTTGATGATGATGATGATGTATCTTTTAAATTATTATCTGGCTTAGAGAATTATTTATTAGTAACTGGGTTAAATTACGGGCGGATAACTAATGGTGACTAATAATTAAAATAGGGACATCTATAACAGCAGCAGCGATTATACTTGAATCACTAGAATCGTGGGAGAGTGGAAAGCACCCCAGATCCGCAAACGCGCAATAAGGGCATTTTTTTGACAACGTAACACAAGGCGTGTACCTTGAAATTTGAAATATCTTTGTTGCTCACTAATAAAAGGAATACCAGAAGAAAATAAGACTAGGAACTTTTTATTATAATTTATATGTATTGAAAATCCTGCTGGATTTAATTTAAAGCGTATTTGATTTTAGGGTTCTGTACCCGAAGGTCGCCCTAGCGGGCTGTATCGCGTGATCCGTAATAGGTCTAGACAGTTGAAATTTTCTCAGAGTATGTATTTTTATTGCCGCTATGACAACAAAATGGCCGCCATGAAAATTAAAAATAAATAAATTTAAAAGTGTTATTTACGTACTGTACGATGGTACCCTTCGTGTGCGAGTCCGACTCGCACTTGACCGATTTTGTTGTTCTCACTTAATTCCGTTAGTCGAGGTCAGACCTCCCAAGCAATCGACGTCACACATCTTTCCCACAAAGTACACAGTCCTTCAAGCCCCATCATTTTAGGAGCGCCAGATTCCCAAAGGTCCCTTTTATGTTTTAGAGAGGTCCCATTTACGATCTTAAGCTTCGTAAAGAGCATAAAATTGAATCATTACTTAGTCACGAAAAACGTCACTTTAACACAAACCGTTTGATCTCAAGTGGGTACAGAGAAAGAGCCTATGAGGGTCAGACCTTCATTATTTTATAAAAGCTGAAAGTTTATCTGCGCATTGTCCCAACGGGGTGGCCTTCTAAGAGCAATGGTCCTAACACAAGGAGGATGGAACAGCGAATATCAAGTTTGAATCATGGTTGCTTTGGCAGCAGGTAACAAAGACGTATAAAATCTTTCGTTGAAGTATAGTCTAATTTTTTATATTTTCTACGGAATCTTCTATAATATAAAAATGAATCACTAAATGTGTTGCTCATCGCAAATCTCGAGAACAGCTGAACCGATTTCGCTAATTCTTTTTTTATAATATTCCTTGAAGTACGAGGATGGTTCTTACGGAGAGATTTTTTTTTTAAAATATTATAAATCACGTTATGCATTGCCAGACACTTAGTATCGTGGCAACCCCCCCTGCCAGACACCCTTAAACGTTAACAATTTACTAAAGTTTAAGGGTGTTTGGCAGGGAGTTACCTACTATTCTGAAGAAAATAGAAATGACTTTATACTTCGACAAAAGATTTATACGTCTTTGTTAATTATTGTTATCTGCCAAAGCCACCATGATCCAAACTTGATGATCGCTGATCGTTCCTCCCTGTGTTGGGGACAATGCGCATATAAACTTTCAACTTTTATAAAATAACGAAGGTCTGGCCTCACGGGCTCCTAGTCTAGTAGCGTTATGATGCGAGAGCTGAAAAGCTTCAGTAGATTTTTCCAAACCAGTCACAACGACAAACTTAAGCCATGTAGAGAAGATCCAATTTGTATTGTTACGAGTACCGAGAACGTTACCTTGACACTAATAAGGCGTTTTAGTTTTATTTACTTTGCCTCTATACACAAAGGAATATTAAATTTTGGCGTTGCCTCTTTGTGTCGAAATTGACTTATATTTTATTATATTTTAACAGTTTCAGCATTTTATTTTCTGGCATATTTTATCACAAATAGATATGTCCTTTCCGTCCCTCAGGAAACGTGGGCATATTTATGCTGGCCATTAGCTGGACTCAAAAGTCACAAATGTGGAAGTTCTGCGACGCGTCATTAAAAAACGCGAACGTATGCAAACCATCAAGATGAGGAAAGTCGGGCCCGTGCTTAGACACGAGAGGTACGAACTCCTAAAACTCATCATGATGGGAAAAGTTGCCGGAAGAAGAGGCGTTGGTCGCAGAAAAAAGTCCTGGCTGCGCAACCTTTAGAGTCTCAATAGCTCAACTGGTAAAGGAGTGGACTGAAAACCGAAAGGTCGACGGTTCAAACCCCGCCCGTTGCACTATTGTCGTACCTACTCCTAGCACAAGCTTCACGCTTAGTTGGAGAGGAAAAAGGGGAATATTAGTCATTTAACATGGCTAATGTTCTCTTAAAAAAAAACATCCGGGAGTGGACGGGAATCGCGAATGCTGCAGAACTATTTCCCCTCGCGAAGAACAGAGCGGAATACACAAAGCTGACAGCCAACCTTCGCTTGTCGCACGGCACGAAAAAGAAAAGTTCCATTACTTATGCGTTCGCGCATCGCTAATCGGCTTGAGTTGAAAATCCTTATGAAAATTCTTGTTTAGGAAATCTAGTTTTAAAAAGATAATGGGTACCTGTATTTTTCTAGTCTAAAATCTATTTTGTAGTGAAGAGATGTTGAGGTTAATATGTGAATAATATATGGTTCAATAAGCAGCCGAATGTCGTTGTAGCAACTCCACGCAAAGACAGATTAACCCCAACTCGAGTTAAGACTTAGAGTTTGTTTACTTGAGATCTTATACTCAGCTGGGTGGAATTTCTGCCACCTCCAAACACTAAGCAAACCAAAGTTTCTAATATGTTCCCCCTAGGGACGGTGTTCGTGCAAAAAAAGAGGCAATTGGCTTTAATTCTTCTCAGACAGGTGCATTTGGAAATCTCGTAACTTTATTAACATCACCTAAATCCATACTAATCCATACTAATATTATAAATGCGAAAGTGTGTCTGTCTGTCTGTCTGCTAGCCTTTCACGGCCCAACCGTTCAACCAATTTTTGTGTTTGGTACAAAGATAGCTTGCATCCCAGGGAAGGACATAGGCTACTTTTTATCCCGGAAAATCAAAGAGTTCCCATGGGATTTTCAAAAACCTAAATCCACGCGAACGAAGCTGCGGGCATCATCTAGTAAATATATAAAAAGAAAAGAGTGCCTGACAAATTGACTGACTGATCTACGCAAAGCGCAAACTACTAGACGGATGACAGGATTTTTCAATATTCAACCTCTACGGGAGTAAAATAGGGCTTTGAAATAAATTCAAACTATACAATAAGACTAGGTACGCATATTATTTGTGAAGTCCACGCGGACGACGTCGCGGGTGGTTATTTTAATGCAATATACAAAAGCCTAAAACCACACCCTTTTTATTCTGCAGAGGAGAGAGATTAGTGTAACTGGCGATGAGTTGATGATAAAAATGATATGAACTAATACAGAATTCTAGTCCACTGAACATTAATTTTTCTCATGAATCAAATGATCGTCGGACACCGGATATTAAATCAACAATACGCATCGAGAATGCGAACAGGCGTGAAATAGGATGCACCGCAAAGCTGTCACAACCAAGTGCTCATTTTCTATGCAAAGTGACACGTAATACCGACCACCAGCGCTGCCGATAGCTTTCTGTAACTGTATGTTCAATATACAATAACAAACGTTGATCTTCAATTTTTTGTAATAGACTATTTAGGTCAGCCTAACGCAATAGGTGATAAATCGACATGTATTTGCCATTTTGACGCACTGTATAGGTACATTATTTTGTAAAGCATGATCATTTATTTTGCACACACATGCTTCTTTGAAAGATGAAGAAATTTCAGTACTATGTATAAAACATGCTACAAATAAGTACTTCCAGTGTCCAGTAGTTTGAGCTGTGCGTATATCAATGAATTAGTCAGTCAGTCTGTTTTTCCTTAAATTTTCTGAAAATGTAGAACGCACTAGAATAAGTACAGAACTAATACGCAAAAAATCTTAAGTTTCTAGGACTTACCCATCAATTTAGGCTGTACATTGCAGTTTTCCTTTCATAATCACTACCCATATAAATGCGAAAGTGTCTTTACAAATATACCTAGTTGTATAATAATATAATGTTGTAAATAAGTATAGATGAAAGAAGCTAAGAGTTTTATGTGACCAGGTCAATATCGATGGCATCGTGGTGAAAACCTGGCTTAATTTTTTATACAAACCTGAAAGCAGCTATAGAAAAAAGTCGCACGTATGCTCTATCTCCATAGAGCCAAAACAATAGATCGAACCTTGACCAATATGCCTTTCATCTGACCCTCTTAGCGAAAGATGTTTTAGTGCCTAATAAAATATTCAAACGAGAACAACATAATTAAACGTGCCCAGAAGAAAATTTTAGAAAAAATGACACAATCTCAATCTTGTAACCTATTTTTTACCTATCTGTTTCTATTTTACGCTAAGTTTTTTAGTACCAGCCAGAGTCATAAATACGGAGAGTAGTAAAACATGAATGAAACAATAATAAATAATCATAATATGTATGAGGCGAAGCGTACAAAATTGTGGCGTGAAGCGATTTATCGTATGATATGTGTAGAAACTACTCGAATCAAAGCTTGTCATCGATACATTTGCTTCTTTTTTGAAGAAGAAACACATTCTACCTATCATTATGTTGGGTAGTATATAACACGTGTAAATACTACAGTATTTATTTTTTATTTGATACATCAAATAAAAAATAAAGGTATTTTTGTCTTGCCCTCGACACGGCAATAACACAACGTCTTTGATACAGAGTGTAACCAGAACGCTAGCAAAAACGAAGACAGGTACAGGATAGTACCTACTGATGAGTGATGATTACTGATATAATACTAAAAAAAAAACTTTAAAAAAATATTTAAAAAATATCCTATATTTTGTAAAAGTTCGCGATATATTGCAAATAAAGCATCTGACTGACGCTAAAGGTCAACGAACGTTGCATAAATGAGCCACTCGGAGTCACTCGGAGTCAATGCCGCGTCGTAGGTGGCGCATTGAACCCAGTTTTGAACTCTATACATTGCGAGTTTGAAAAATACTAAATCACTAAAACTATAATTTGTCAAATGAGTCAAATGGTTATTTATTGGTATTGGATTGTGTTCAGATAGTATAACAATAGCGCTTACTAAATATAAAATACTAGACTGATCCTGCCAGCTTCGCCCGGGTGAAATTTGATATATGTACTTAACTATAGGTACACATTATACATTGAATATATTACTTCAGGAAAAAGTAGCTTTCTGAAACGACGCATTGTGCGTCGAAATAATTTTTAAAATCGGTTCAGTAGTTACAGAATTTATCGATGACAAACAAACAAATCTTTTCTCTTTATAATAGGTGAAGTATCTAGTATAGTACGCGACAGGTTGAAATGAAAATCGGGGAGGGAGTGCTCCGCACACCCACACAGCCCCCGCGCAAAACCAGTGCGGGCGAGCGCGGGTGACGTGCGGGTGTGCGGGGCGTCCCCCCACTTCAAACCCCGATTGTCATCTCAACCTGTCGCGGACTATACCTATAGAAAAAAAACCCGGCCACATAATACCGGAGACTTAAGAATGTTTTGAAATACAAAGCTACTCTTACCTTTTCTACTCTTAAGTACCTACCCTCTTTATAAAATTACCTCAACCTGAGCATAATACTTCATTCACTTATGTATTAAATGGAACACGCTTCGAATTCAAAGTTATCGGGAAGCCCAATAAATCAATAAAAACCAGTCAAGTGCGAGTCAGACTCACCGAGGGTTCCGTACTACAGATGAAGTAAAACGGTAAGAATCACTTTTGTTAACGAACCGCAAAACTAACCTTGTTTGTGGAGGTTTAAAACTATGTTAGTGTGTTGGTTTTATTTTTTCTGTAAAACATACCCCCTCCCCTCATAAACATTTCCCCCCTTTTTCAATTAATATAAAATCGACTGTGACAGACGGATCCTAGAGATGGAGGAAGTCGCACCATAAGGATTCCATTTTTACCATTCTCGTACGGAACCCTAAAAACCGCTGGTAATATTTTTAATAATCAAACAAAGCTTATGAAAATTCTGGGGATTGTTGGGAAACTTGAAGTGGCTCTTTTGTTTTAATAAATACAATAAAATCATTGAATTGAAGTCCATCAAGTCCCTCTCAATATACAAAAATAAATAGAGTAAAAAAATATTCCCACAAAATATTTTTTCATAAATTGAACAACTGAACTGAATTTGGTTCGGAAATATTCAAATTAGTTTTCAATGAAGTTTTCATCTTGATTCTGGAGTAGGCATATTGGTCGAAGAAATTGACCATACATACTCCTCTGGCATTTTGCGTTTTTGGTATTGTGCGTCGAAAGGAAAATGACAGTTTTTATGAAAATCTATGTATAGTCCGCGACAGGTCGGCAATCGGGGTATGAGGTGGAGGGACGTCCCACACATCCGCATGCCACCCGCGCTCTCCCGCAGTGGGTTAGCGCGGCGGCTGTGCGAGTGTGTCGGGCGTTCCGTCCCCGATTGCCATTTAGCCGTTTGCCATTTAGCCATTGCCGTAGGTACTATAGAAGTTCGTAATTTGTCATCTATTTGGTAAGTGATAATGCAGTCTAAGATGCAGTGGACTAACGGAGTGGTGCGCCGTCACGTCTCGGTCGCATACCGCAAAGTCTACCTTGGGTCGTTTCGCCGTTGCTAATTCAAAATACTTCCATGGGTTGCGGGCGCCTGAAGCACTAACGTGCGCTAAGGAGGCGCTGCGGCTGACGCGACATTACTAAAGGTAGACTGCCATGAGTCGCGGTCGAAGTGGTTGTCGCGCGCTACGGACGCGCCGCGTTTGACGTGACAATACTGATATGAAAATGTATGACCTCACCACACACGTCTCACGCGGGGGGCTTGGAAACGGCACCATACAATTTCAAAGTGTTTTTTTTTATATTCAGATATTCAAGTTAGCCCTTGAATGCAATCTCACCTGGTGTCTGTGCTGGCAGTGATGATGCAATCTAAAATGGAAGCAGGCTATCCTGGAAGGAGTACCTATGGTAGTTTTTATTAAACCCATCTCCCTTTGGTTTCCACACGGCATCGTACCGGAACGCTAAATCGCTTGGCAGCACGGCTTTGCCGGTAAGGTGGTAACTAGCCATGGAAATATTGAAATTATAAAACTCCAAGCCTCTGCCTGGAATCGAACCCGGGACCTCCCACTAATAAGACCACAGCGCTTACCACTGCGCCAGGGAGGTCGTTAGAAATGTTTAGTAATGTCCCGTTAACCGCGCGTCCCTCTCTTCGACCGCGACCTATGGAAGTCCACCTTTAACGGTTTTATTAAACCCATAACCCCTAATAAGTTTAGCTACGCGCCATCGTACCGGATCGCTAAATTGCTTGGCGGCACGGCTTCTTCCTAATTTATTAGTTCAAATAGACATAAAATTGACTTTTATATACTTAGTTATAATAAATAGCCTTTATAAAATTGTAATTACTAAGCACAAACTTTTTGTGTTTAGAGATAATAAAGAAGGGAACATTTTTCTTCACGGCTTAATTTCAATGAATGCAAACGACATGCAAATTCGCAATGCAAAATATTTTCTTTTCCGAACTTTGTTTGGATCATGGTGGCTTTGACAGATAACAGGTAATAAAGGTGAAAAAAATCTTAAATCAAAGTATACCTACCTAAAGTCTAATTTTTTCCGAAGATAAAAATATTTAAAAAAAACTAGCTGATGGCTGATGCCCACGACTCCATCCGCGTAGTTTTAGGTTTCCAAAAATCCTGTGGAACTCTTTCATTTTCCGGGATAAAAAGTAGCCTCCCCGACCTTTCAACTATCTCTATGCCAAAAGTCAAGTCGATTGGTTGCTTTTTTTTATTTTTTATTATTCATTATAGGTATACGCTTGACCACAATCACACCTGATGAGAAGTGATGATGTGGCCTAAGATGGGACGCGTTTACCTAGAAGATGCCTATTCACTCTTGTTTTAAAGATACCCGGGTTGTAATTGGTAGGAAACACATATCGCGGAAGAGAATTCCAAACCTTAACCGTACGTATGAGGAATGATGACGCAAAGCGTTTCGTGCGTGTAGATGGAAATAGAATATGAAATGGAAATAGATGGTGGTAAAATGGTGAAGGGGGGACAAGATCGAAAAGTTCCTGAGCACACGCTCCGAAATATATCCTATAAAACACTGATAAGCCGGCGACCTTGCGGCGGTGATCGAGACTTTGTAGTTTCGCCAGTAAAGGGGAGTCTTCGCCCATGAGTCTCCTAGCTCGACGATCAACAGCATCCAGAGCCGCTAGTTGGTACTTAGCGGAGCCATCGAAGAGGTGACTGCAGTACTCCATGCACGACCTGACCTGAGCTTGGTACAAAGTAACCAGTTGGCGCGGCGTGAAGTACTGCTTGACCTTGTTAAGAATCCCAAGTTTTTTTGCGGCGGTCTTGGCTTTGGCTTCGATGGACCTTCCGAAGTTGATGTTAGCTGAGATGTCGAGACCTAGGAGATCAATGTGATCAGTGATATTAATGGATATATTCCGGAAAGCAGGAGTCAAAGTAAAAGGACTCCACTTAGCTGTAAGTAGACACGCCTGCGTTTTGTTAGCGTTAAACTCTATCTGCTTAGTTAGGGCTTGAAGGAAGGACAAACAAATACACTTATGCATTTAGAATATGAGTATAGATATGACTGAAAAAAATTACTCTCTGCTTACATAAATTGAAACCAGTCCATTGTTTGGCGATGCCACAGATATTTAAAGTCACACACACAAACATAATATTATTCCTTCTTTTTTAGTAAAAACTATACATACCACATTCCTCCTACCTATTTCCTGACCTTCCTCTTACTTTTGAAGTTGGCTAAGAATACCGGTTAAAAATACTATGCTTTTATAACGTTCCATTTTCACATCTGGTACATTTTAGGTCGCTGAGATATTAGGTATGGCGCAGGTATCCTAATATTGTAGTAAGTATACAAGGCGGTGTCGGCTATAAATTTTCGGTATTCCGGACTCTCCTAAAGTCTGGGTTCGCAAAGTGCTTTAACGACAACGCTGCTTTTCGTACATGTATATTTATTGGACTATATTTTGAAACTCATAACCATGAATAATAAGGATCTGGATCTTTTTTAAAAGCTTTTTATTAGTTTGACTTGTTCGTATGTTTTCATTTCGTAGAAATTACTAATAATCCTTCAAATTTTTGCCTGATTTGAGATTTATAGTCCGTACAAAATGACTTCATGCGCCCATTCAACTGTCCCATAAAGTTAAAATGGCGCGTGAGCAGTTAAATACGCGTTATAAATGGCAGTGTGAGATGGTAATAGCCCAATCTAAATATATAAAAGGAAAAGGTGACTGACTGACTGACTGACTGACTGATCTATCAACGCACAGCTCAAACTACTGGACGGATCGGGCTGAAATTTGGCATGCAGGTAGCTATTGTGACGTAGGCATCCGCTAAGAAAGGATTTTTGAAAATTCAACCGCTAAGGGGATGAAATAGAGGTTTGAAATTTGTGTAGGTAGTCCACGCGGATGAAATCGCGAGCATAAGCTAGTATAATATATAATAGTACTAAAAAAAAATACCTACTCGACCGAGTTTGTTGTAGACTTCATCTTAGACCAAGCCGTGAAAAACTGAATCGAAACCTACATTATCATTGGGTAGAATATATCTCCGAGATTATATGACTAACAGCCGCACTCAGAGTCGTTTGATCGTTACTTAAGATTGAGTTAAAACGAGACAGATTTATGTGAGAGATATAGCTCTGTCTCGTTTTAACTCAATCTTAAGTAACGATTAAGCGACTCTGAGTGCGGCTGTAAGTATATTATCTCTTAGTTTAATATAGCTATAATACCTAAGTATTTAATAATATTTATTATTATAATAATATTTGTTATAAAAGAATATTAGCCATATTAAATGACTAATGTTCCCCTTTCCTCTCCAATTAAGCGTCAGGCTTGTGCTAGGAGTAGGTACGACAATAGTGCAACGGGCGGGATTTGAACCGTCGACATTGCGGTTTTCAGTCCACTCCTATACCGGTTGAGCTATTGAGGCTCTATAATATGAATAAATACCGCAGATATCAGCCTCAGGCCTCGGGCAGAAAAGCAAAACAAGTCACCTACATGTAAAACCAAAATGTACGGCGAACTTATCCTGACATAGGGATTTTTGCAAAAAGCAACTTTGCAGAAGAGAATTTGTACAGAAAATTATAACTGCCTTCGACCCAAATATCCGCTTCGAGCGACCTTAATCCCATTTCATTCAGTAAGCTCTACTTTTGAACAACTAACAGGAAAGTTCTACTATTTTTGTATTATATTTTCGGCCTTTACAAACTTAGCTTATACTGTTAGCTCAAGTTAGGTAATTTAGGTGCCGACAGACTGTTGATTGGGAAATAAATGTATGTTTTGGCAAAAGCTTAGATAATCATAAGCTCCAGTTGCATAACTAGTGGTTAAAGTTACGGTTAAACTTTGACAGTCCATTTAACTTTAATCATGGAGGTGAAGACTAAGTTGTGCAAACCATTTTGCATTTTATTGGTGGTGAAAGTTTAACCGTAACGTAACGTATAACTGCATATAATACCTATTGCTAGGCCAAGATAGCCTTAAATTATTATAGTCATGATATTTTCTACGTATTTTTAAGAGTTACATTTGGATGAAAAATCGATGTGGGCAATGTTGGCTGAAAGTTCGGATTACTTTGCCCACCATCAAAATCGAACAAATTTTGGTTTAAATTTTAATTTATCATAAAAAACGAGGTGCATAGTGAATTTGCTTATAAATAGCTTTTTAGGCAAAGTATCATTGAGTGGCAAAGTTGGCTAGTTTGTCGGTAACTATACCAATTAGGATGTCTTATTTAGGAAGGTGGAATAAAGCCTTTAATAATTATACCCTCCATACCGCATGACGTCTAGCCCATAGAGGTGATCATCAATACTCAGACTGGAGGGACCGACTTTAGGGAGAGAATATTCACAAAGCAAGTGTGACGCTTCCACGCTAGTTTACGGCGAGTTTGCACAAAGACAATGCCGGTGGTCGGATATCACTTTGCATAGGAAATGGGTAATTTGTTGTGACAGTTATCCGTTGCATCATGGTGCATCCAATTTTAATGCTATTTGCATGCCCAATGTAAGGCAATGTAACGTACACGAAGTTACTCTACGTGATCAAATCCGAAATGAGGGGATCTGTAACTGAGCTCAACATGCACATAGTTCGAAGAAATCCTATTATGTATATTGTAAAGGATTATTAGCATTCTAGCTACCAGAAATATAGCTTCTTTTTATTTTCAGTGAATTGAATAAAAACACAAAGCTTAAATTGATTAAAAACTAGAGGATGTCCGCGACTTCGTCCACGTGGATTTAGGTTATTTAAAAACCCGTGGGAACTCTTTGATTTTCCGGGATAAAATGCCTCCTTCCTAGCTAAGCTAACTCTGTACCAAATTTCATCAAAATCGATCAAACTGTTGGGCCGTGAAAAACTAGCAAACAGACAGACAGAGAGACAGGCAGATACACTTGCGCATTTATAATATTAGTATGGATAGGTCTGCGTACAAAAATTCTTTAAATTGTGAAATATTTTCCGGTTGAAAATAGCGGAAAAACAAAATAAAGTAGATATTTGCAGTAAATGTGCGGTATTGAACACCTTGTTTCTATTACTGCCAAACCACGCTACTGTTTTATTTTCTATAGTTCCATTGTTGTTTTTATTACAGCTGTATAGTTTTAATTTATTGTTGTACCTAAAATCACACTAGCAGTGCGATAACTTTAGTATTGAGTTATTCCTTTGAGTGATATTAATGGATTGAGTCATTTCCTTTGACAATCAAGTGTATAGACTATAGTCCTAGTGATCCTACCTACTCTAATATTGTGTAAAAGTATGTTTGTTTGTTGGTTTATCCTTCAATAAAATTCGTCTTTCAGGTCAACAAGTTCTTATAAGTATGGGTTGCCTGAAAGAGATCACTGTAATGAAAGGTCCCGTCCTTTGTTTTTAAGTGCATCTCTACCCATAATATCACTACTCATATTATACCTAAATGCGAAAGTGTGTTTGTTTGTTGGTTTGTCCTTCAATCACGTCGCAACGAAGAAACCTATATTAACGTATTTTTGCATGGGTATAGTTGGTATACCTGAAGAGTGACATAGGCTACTTTTATCCCGGAAAATCAAAGAGGTCACATATGATTTTCAAAAGCCTAAATCCACGCGAGAGTTCTTCATAATGTTCTCAAAGGTGTGTTAAGTCTGCCAATCCGCACTTGACCAGCGTAGCGGACCATGGCCTACTCATTCTGACAGGAGACCTGTGTTCAGTAGTGGGCCGGCCATGGCTTGATCATGAAGATGATGATATTTTCGCTGAGCAAAGCCGTGTGCTGTAGCTAGTTTTCCTTAAATAGAGTAGTAATAATAGAGATCAGTGTACAGCAGGTGCATAGCTAGTATAATAGTTCATTCTCCAATCGCAATAAACTTTTAACGGCACAGTTTCACAAATAGCGTGTGATGAAAATCAAAGAATGATTCATCGAGATGTGAAAAGCTCTCGCCCACGTTTTGTTTTGTTAAATCCACACAATCTACAATTTTTGGCACCTATCAAACTGGGGTCAATAGATCTTGCAAACAGTGACGCATAAATCTTAAAGAGACATGCACACACTGACCAACGCGCCCGGCCAATGTAATCGACGAACGATTTCTTCATTCATTTTACATGAACGCAAAGAATAAACACAGATGAATAAATCAAAATAATATGTGAATTGCTTACAGTACCCGGCAAGAAATATTGTACATCGACCTTTAGTAAGATAAAGCAGTTTCGTAAAGACTGACAAAACGTCACATGGGTATGAGTGACAGAGACAACGCTCTACGGAGCCTAAATCTCTTTCTAAAGGTCGATGTACAATATTCCCTGCCGGCTACGTTTAGTATATTAAAGAAAGGGTTTTTGAGGTAGGCTTATAAAGAACTTAGTTGGAGAGGAAAGGGGAATATTAGTCACTTAACATGGCTAATATTCTTTTTTAAAAAAAAAAAACATTAGCATGAGGATCCGTCAGGACATGCAAATATTACAGTAATAATTATTTAATCGTTGCTATTGAATTGATCCATCTAATTAACACATCGCCAGCCCATTACTAAACACGGGTCGTCTTTTAGAATGAGGAGGTCTTAGGGTGAAATCTATAGAGCGCATTGTGACTTTGCTTTGACTTAAGCTTCAGTTAAAACGAGACAGATTTATATCAGCAACATAACGCTGTCTCATTTTAACTCTGTCTTAAGTCTAAGCAAAGTCAAAGTGCGCTCTATAGATCTCAGCCTTAGACCATTTGAAAACAAAATGAAGAACTCTAAAGGCATGAATGTTTCTTCACGATGTTTTCCTTCACGGTTGGCCGCCTTTTGCCAAACGCTTTGGCCTAATGTGAACTGGGCGGCGCGGCGTAAACTTCCTAGATGTATCTAAAGTGGCTCGTAAAAGGGCTATTAAGATAGCTTCTGCAATAAATCTTGCTCACAAGTATAGCTCAGCAATATTGTTTTTTACATTTTGAATTTGGATATTGTATTAAACTACTATACAGCTACTTTTATAACGTAGTACGACCACAATATTGGTTCATGGGTTATTTTACTTTTCGTACACTCTGTGCACTCCTCATGCAAATTGCAGTACGTCAACACGGATCGAAAAATGAAGATAAAATAATTATAACAATTGAAAGTAAATAAAAAAATAACAAGTAAAAATACTGATAAATAACTGCGCTAGAGCAATCACGCACTCAGCCGATCCAAATCCGTGAAAATACGGATGTAAAAATCTCTGACTGAATCCGGATATTTCTTACGCATTAATCCGGTCTCTGGTCCAAATCCAAGCTATTCAGTGGGCATCATTGACATATTTACGTCATTTGTTCGATTTGAATCCCAGATATTCTCTCGGATGACGGAGAGATATCGGATGAGGGAAGTCGGATGTACCATAAAAATAGTTCTATGACGGCTTCGGAACGTATTTTCATGGACTCTGATCGGATGAGTGAATAAAACAAGAAAGAACGAATCACCTTTATTTTTTATCTATCACCGACATTCAGTGCTTATAATGTCATCTCGGTTAGTTACATAGTTAATAGTTGATAACATAACGAGTTTGTTGTTGTTCCTAGTTGGATACTGGCTATAGTGTACAACTAAATTACATAGCTAGGTGAAATATGGAATATGCTTGTAGTTCGAAAGCATAAAAGGGCAGTCGGACTGCTTTGACTATTCAAACCGCTGAAAGCTTTTTTGACAAAAATTTTGCTGCTCCAACTTTGATTACAATCGTCTCACTATTAAACCGAATTTCAATTTATACAAATATGATATTTTTTGTTTAAAACCTTTTCGGGTTAAAGTAAAAACTCGATAGGTAGGTAGATGATAGTATAAAGAAAGAAAAACTTTCATTTAAGTGAGTATAAATTTACTACTATTAGCAAGCTGAAGTGGCAGTGGTAGAGGCGATGGCCGTTGGAGCCGGAAAGTCCTTGAGTGGAAACCGCGTTTAAGCAAGCGTAATGTGGGACGCCCTCCAGCACGATGGACCGACGATATAAAGAGGCTGGCGGGAAGTGGCTGGATGAGGAAGGCTGAGTACCGGGTGTGGTGGAGCACTTTAGGTAAGGCCTATGTCCAACAGTAGACGTCTACAGGCTGATGATGATGATGATGAAGTATAAATTATGCCACACATCATTATAATATACATAGGTGCCATAAGGTATGTTACACGGCGGCACGCGGCGCCTCCACCACTCGAGCAACGAAGCCAAAAAATGTGTTTTCTCGTCACTACCCCCTGATTTGCGCCAAAAGCAAAAAGTCGCTCCAACATAAAGTCACGCTATACAAGACGTGCATCCGCCCAATAATGCCTTATGCCTGTGTCACATTTGCACCAAGTCCTACAAAATAAGTTTATGCGTATGGCCCCGGACTCGACCCCCCCCCCCCCCCCACCTCTATAAAAGACGCTCTAAGCACGTCCTTAACGATCCCGACGATCTTAATGATGACCGACAATGCTCCCTATCTCGTAGGGCTACACAACACAACCTTATTACAGCGTCTTCGCCGGCGAAGACGAGGTCCCCGATTTCTAACGTCACCCGGACGTGGACTCACGCTACGGTCTCGGGCGTATGGACTAACCAACAAATCCACCCATCCCAACGTCAACCGTCTCCCGCTACGCTTTGGAACGCCCTTCCGGAGTCCAAAGTCACAATCTGAAAAAATCTGAATACAACGCAGAAAGACATTAACGGGGCAGTACTATGAAACTACACTTTTTATAAGAGACGTTTGCCCTAACAAAATGCAAATTGGTTGATGCAGTGCCTCTCGCAAAAATGCTACTTTGTTTTGACGACCTCGCCTGCAGTGGCTATGATTGTGTGGGGTTCAGTATATTATTTCAATCACCGCAGTCTATTCAACCAACTCATATCCTTGATGCGACCACAAAAACTTTAGGATAGATAGATTAATCTAAGTGGCAAAGAAGCGTGGAGTGTCAAAATCTCTTTAAGAAATCTATAACCAGCAGTGGACGTCATTGTCATCATCATATATACACATTCTTAATCCCATCTACCGCCGGTCCACTATTGAGCAGGTCTAGTATAGATAGGTGAGAACTGAGAAGGGTTTAGGGTTCACCACGCTGGCACAGATTGGCAAACTTCACGCTGCTTTTAGAACATTATTGAAAACTCTCTGGCATGCGGTTTTCTTCATGACGTTAGCCTAAGGTTAGTCTGTATTAAATGTTTAAACACATAGATATAGCTCCGATTTCCGATTTTCGAATCCGAAAATTAATTACCATCAACGCACTCTGGGTAAAATTCAAGTAAGTAGTTTGAAAAAAGATACTTTCAGCCTTTAGCCAAAAATTAAGTAGGTATACTGAATTGAGGTGATTTGTACGCAAGCGAAATGCATTTGCTAAATTAAAATAAACGCCCGCATTCATGTCAAGGGAGACGAGTAGGAAATAAAAACAAATAGGGCCGCGTAAGAAGTCGTCGCTTCGGCGAATACAATGAAAGAAATTCAACATTCGCAACATCTGCTGTCAGTGAAGGTTATAGAGTGTAAGCTGAGAGCCGACGAACGATTTGTTTAAGGTGCTTGTACATACCCTACCAGGCAATAAAAAAAATAGGGAATCGTCCACTAAACATAGATATATTTCTAACTAGCTGATGCCCGCGACTTCGTACACGTGTACTTAGGTTTTAAAAATTCCGAGGGAACTCTTTGATTTTCCGGGATAAAAAGTAGCATATATCACTTTCCAGGTCTTAAACTATATCCATGCAAAAAATCACGTCAATCCATTGCTCCGTTGCAACGTGACTGAAGGACAAACCAACAAACAAACACACTTTCGCATTTATAATAGGGGTAGTGATTTATCTGTGATAATAATAAGCAGTAATTTGATAGAACTTAATAGTACCTCATCATCATCATCATCAACATATTGCCGGCTCACTACTGAGCACGGGTTTCCTTTCAGAATAAGAAGGATTTAGGCCAGTCTGCCATGCTGGCCAAGTGCGGATTGGCAGACTTTACACTGCACCTTTGAGAACATTATGGAGAACTCTCAGGCATGCCGGTTTCCTCACGATGTTTTCCTTCAACATTAAAGCAAGTGATATTTAATTGCTTAAAACGCACATAACCTACAACATAGTACATACCTCCAAGTTGAAATTCGTAACATACAGGTATAGAATGATCTTTAGAATAAAAAATATGCTTAGGTGTTTCTAGTAGTAGGTCTCTATTTACAGTACGCGGCCGAAAGTATTGTACATTAAAGGGGATAGCAGATTTGTAGAGCGTTATCCCTGACGTTGAGATCGAAAAAACGTCATATAGGTATGAGTGACAGAGACAACGCTACATAGCCGAAATGTCATTCTAAAGGCTGAAAGCTTGCTGAAAGCGAAACAAAAATGTAAAAAAAAAGTAAGTCGATAATGTTGCGTTCAGAAAATGTAGCTAACTTTAAAATAAATAGGTACATAAGTTATTTAGTACTCAATTTGAATTTAAGTTTGATATAAAAAGCTTTTAAAACAGATCATAAGCTCTTAAACGATACACTGAAGTTGGCGAGTGCGACCTACTTTATGTCCGTACTAAGAAATAAGTTAAAAAGATCGCGCCGAATTGTTAAACGTTTCATAAATTAAAAGAAGCCGAAAATATTAATGGTCGCGTTCCAAGGATATTTTTATGGCACAGGATGTGTAAAATATATGATCCTTACAAGTTCGTACGTGTGTAAGATGTTTTTAAGTTCATTCAAGTGAATTCGAATGTGTTTTCCATAGGGGAAATTCTCATGGATATCAAAGCCCTGCTGTCTAAACCACTTCCTTTCTTCAAGCAAAAACGTTTCCGTCTTGTAGGCCTATATCTTGTAGGCCTTGTAGGCCTGTATCCTATCATCTTTGCCATAATCTGACCGATCTTCTTCCCTATCTTTCAACCTTCTTCTTTCTTTCCATTATGCCTTCCATGTATATTTTTGGATTATCAGCCATTTCCTTTTCTCCTCCATCATTGTACATTGTACATACGAGGCTCATTATTATGCCTGAGTGGGGACTTAGTAGAAAACACGCTATTGTCTTTGTCATCGTCAACAGCTAGATGTCTACTGCTGGATATAGGTTTTTTGTAATGAACTTCCATATCCCATGTTCTTGCGCTGCCTGAAACCTGACTTCCAGCGATTCTTTTGATATTGTCTGTCAACCTAGTGAAGATTTGTCAACGCTGCACTTTTCGGTGCGAGTTAGCCATTCTAGCACTCCGTCCAATCATTTCATCCATCCATCGCCCATCGGTTATTTGAACTATGTATGTGCCCCGCCCATTGCCACTTCAGCTTTGTAGCCTGTTGAGCTATATCGGTTAACTTCTTTATCGGATCTCCTCATTTCTGATTTGATCACGTATAGGAATGTGAGCCATAGCTCTTTCCTTATATGATCGAATGGAGGACACACGTTCACGTAGTCATTCCCCATCTAGGTGGATGGCTTTAATCTGTTCCGCAACAAACACTCCTGTACCCGTGTGTGTATATAATGCCAACAACAAAAGTAGCTGGAGGGAGATCGCACGAGCAGCAGTAAATAATTCATAGCCACGACCACTCTGTCAAGAGCGGATGATTGAGAAGAAGAGGTCTTTCCATCGCCAAAATAAAAAAACAACATAAGTATAGTAATATCTTCACATTTACAAAGCAAACCTATTAATCTAGTTAAAGCACACGCAAGGATCGATGACGTAATAAAAAACACCATCGTTCCCAATGTTCACATGTGTTCCCTAAATGGAGATAACCTCTGAACCGAAGGCCCGGCACTGGAACAAGACGTGATTGTTATTTAACTGCCCAATTCGAGCATTCGTCGGGCTATCTTTGCTCTGAATTATTTTAGCTTTTTGATGGAACCGACAGCCCAACGGCCCAATATAATTTGTAGTACAGTGAAGCTGAGTTTTTGTTTACTTATTTACTTTTTTTTTAACGTTTAGTAATTTTTTGAAGTTTTTCAAATGTGTAAATGATCATTTATAGGTTTATGGTACCCAAGACGCTGGCGTTATTTCAAATCGATTCAAGGTGGCTGCCCCACCACAGATTGTGTGACACCGGTTGAGTCAAATATTGTCTAATTAAACAAACTACCTTCAATAAGCTAACATAATGAACCATGATTGCCATACGTCTAGACAATGATTTACCGTAGCGGAAAGAAACATTCGGCTCCGAGCGCGAAGGGCATACAAATGTGCGTTTTAATTTCGAGAATGTTAAAAGGATTGAGCTGTAGCTAGATACCTACTGCTAGATTATAGATATCGATGATCTAGGGAAGACAGATATTGAAAAAAGAATAAGAAAAGTAAAAGAAATATTCGCGTGTGATAATGATAATATCCTTTCGAAGATAATATTATACCTAACACTTAATGAATATATCCTTTCAAAGTGCGAGGAAACGTTACAATAGGTTCAGAGTTTTTTTTGCATGATCCACGCACAAACAATTAAACAAACAAATTGTTACCAATTAACATAGAAATATAGAGAGTATTATGTTCAGCCTACATGAAACTAGCAAGATATTAAACACCAAAACGCATTAGAGATGTTGAGAAACTACAATAAAATGTGCTCGTAAACGTCAATCACAATAATTTACAAGTGACTGTTATATTATAGCTGAAGTGATGACAGCATTCGATTGGTATCTCCTTGAATTCATACCTACGCTGTTATGCGATACCATGATAGACTTAATATTTCCATAGTTAAAGGATGTGGATGAAATTAGAATGTTAAGAGAGTCTTAGCTCTCTTAACAGATAAATAAAATTATTAATCCCCTGAGTCCACAGCCAGCACCAAAGCTACAGAGAAGCCTGAGCATGAGCACGGTAACATAATAATATCCATTATTCTTCTTCTTATTTTGCTTTATGTCTTTCAGTAGTGCCACACCGAGCACAATGCACTTCGCCAATGTCACGTAGAAAATACCCATTATAATAAGGACGAAGTAAATATGGTATTTGACAACTAGTCAAATCAGTAACTTTTTATCAAACGTAAAACGCGTACTTAGTATACGAAATACTGGACTGTGACGTCATATCGTATTGACGTACTTTTTTAGTTTAATCGATAATTTAAAATGGTTATTACACTTAAAACTAACAAAGGACGTGGATGTTACGTATCTTGGGAGACCATCACATATCGTGAAAAAACCTACATGCCTGAGAGTTCCCCATAATATTCTCAAACGGTGTGTGAAGTATATCAATCTGCGCTGGTGGACTTTTGCCTGAATCTTTCTTATTCTGAGAGGAGACCTGTGATCAGTAGTGGGCTGGTGGTGGGTTGATCATTATGATGATGATGATGATGATGACTAATGATTGCGTTTAGTACAGGGTCGTAAAACGACAGTGGTCAGTGACGTAATATAGGACGAAGTAAAGTTTACGAGTGACCAAAACAGGTTACTGGGATGCCAGTAAAGTTATTTTAGCGGTAATTGACTGCAATAGCTCCCTATCGTTCAATTTCTCGAAATTGTGTGAAAATTAGTTGTCCAAAGAATTTCCTTTTGTCGCTACTCGCTACCAGTGGGATGAAACCTTTTTGTTTATTTTTCGGATTGCAATGTTAGTGCTAAGGTAGAAGCGGTTATAGCCTAGTGGTCTTACTCTTTGGAGTTACGAGTAATAATCACTAGCTTTAACGGTGAAAAAAAATAATGTGAGAAAACCTGCACGCCTAAGAGTTCTCCATAAAGTTCTCAAAAGTGTACGAAGTCTGCAAATCCGCACTGGGCCAGGCGTGGCAGACTGTGTACAAATCAGGGAAGGTAGAAAGACTGAGCTACGGAATCGGCAATGAGATGCGTTAACCGGTCGCTTATATTGATAACTGCTATGAATCACCGAGAAAATAGTTATGGGGCAGTCTGTACCTATTGTATGTGTCGGCAAACGGATAATGTGCCGAGTCTACTTCTGCTTGTAGTCTAACAAATTATTATCTGTGCGTTTAGTCTAGTTATTGTCAACAAGAACTACTAATTAGTTCTATATCGAACCAAATTGGTACAATCTTGGTACTAACTATTGAGATTAGATTCAGTAAACCTCACTATTTATCACAGACCGTTAACGCCACCCACTTCTGTGTAACACGTTGCGTGGATAGCTGTATTTGTTTATGTGTAAACAATGTTTATCGGCCCGCAAGCTGCTCTGTCGCAATTTACTTCGAGAGTAATTTTAAACGTATTGAGATAGATCATGGAGGAACAAACATCAGACGTTTTCTGGTGGGAGGCTACGGCCGTGGCTAGTCACCACCCTACCGGCAAAGCCGTGCCACCAAGCGATTTATTTTTCCGGTACGATGCCGTGACAGACCTAAGGGTTCCAATAGGCAATAGGTTCTGTTGACTGATGGAGTAGAAAATAAAAAAAAACATTATCAGTCTTCGCACTAAACGGTAAGTTATCCGTCAGTAACTATTGCAAAACTGATGGTGCTGGGTCCGTGGTCTCACCGCTTTAACCCACACTGGTGGGTCTACGGTATACCACTATGTACCCGTGGTCCCACTAGTGGATCTAAGGGGTACCATCATATCTCGTGGACCCAGTGGTTGGAATAATTTAAATGTCAGGCATAGTAAAATCAAGTCCAGCATTAATTTCTTTTATGACGAAGAATGCGACCGTTAATTTTTTCTGAACATTGCTGCTTTAGTAATAGCCCAACTCTCTGCCTAAACGTATTAAAATATTACAATCTTTTTTCAGCCAAACAAAAATAAATGAAACGGAGTGGCCTTTGTAATATTCTTCTCACGTAAAGAAGGATAAAGTTTGACAGAAGTAATAATACAATTTATTTATTTTGATACCGCCGATATTTATAAAATTGAGACACGTACAATTTTGATTGTTATCCAAATCCATAAGCCAGGATATAAACAAAAATAATGGTTCTACAGTACAATAGTACATGTTGACTAAGGTACCAACCTAAAGTATGAAATCGCTTGCAGTTTAAGTAACTACGTCACTCTAAAACACGCTGCGCCATCAGACGAGCCACTTCTCTCATCCAAAGTACCTACAGGTAGGATGAACCGTACAGTACGCGGCAGAAAGTAATGTTCATCGATCTTTAGAAGGAGATAGCAGATTTGTAGAGCATTCTCTCTGTCGTTGAGACTGACAAAATATCATATAGGTATGAGTGACACAGACAACGCTCCACAAAGCCGAAATGTCGTTCTAAAGGTAGATGTACATTACTTTCAGCCGCGTACTATAGATGCATTTTAACAGGCTCAGTTTGATCAAGTCGAAGTTGATCAGTCTGATGCTACTCAAATAGATACAATATTACATCAACTGCATCCAAAAATTAGTTTTCTATGAAGGGTCACAACTCACACTACCTCTCGTCCATGAACTTCCACGCTAAAAGCATTCAGTGCACTTTGCATGAAAAATTGTTATGTCGGTGACAAAAATCCTAAAATTATTCGGATCTTGGTTCCTGTCATCGACGGGCACTTGATTTATGGTCTGCATTATAACGTGCCATAAATCTGGCGCTCACATGATCGACTAGATCACATCAAACATTCTGGCTGCTTGAATAAAACATGTAGGTAAGTATAACGTACTTAATTCTTTATTCTTTATTTATTTTTGCGTTTCACATTGGACGTTGAAAGCTTCTTCACATTGTAAGAACTTCACAGACATTAGTTTCCATAAAACATTACTCTTACATATACTTCAATAGCTTAGATCTTATGGGCGATGTTATAATCTAAATAGTAATTTCTTCTTTCCATTGAGTGATATTTTAGATGTTCTTTTAATGTAAAGACGCCTTGAGGTAAAGACTGTTTCGGAGTGTCTCTCGAAAATATAACGCTCCCGACCCGAAGAAATTTATGCTCTATAAAAACGTCCGTTCGACAGCGTTATTGCTAGAAGGGTACTCCCCATACCACCTTACAAGCAGTTTATATGAATTAATAGTACAATATCAGTAAATTTTTGTCAGAGCAGGCCGAACGAATTTTCGTCAGGGCGAAAAGCCGGGTTGATTTATGTCGTTGGAGGAGATTTTTAGGACTCTTTTTGTGTAGGCGTTGATACACCTATGTTTATAGTTTAGGCTTATAGTCAACGTAGGAATGCATACAATGTACGCGAATATCAACGAGTAACAACCATAAGGGAATTGTAGGATATATTTGTTTTACGAGCATTCTAAACTAGAATGTCCAGTAGGTAATTGTAATTATAAAAGTTTCAGGTTCAAAAAATTTAGTTGGGTAGATTATGTCCAGAAGCAAAAGGTCTGTTTAACATATCATCACCAGCACACTGAGCACGGGTCTCTTCTTAGAATGAGAAGGATAAAGGTAATCCACTACGCCGCGCTGGTCAAGTGTGGAAAGGCAAACCGCACACCTTTGAAAACATTATAAAAAACTCTCAGCTATGCAGGATTCCTCCCAATATTTTTCCTTCACCGTAGCAAGTGATATTGAATTGCAACGCACTTATAGGCACCTAAAAAAGGCAGTCATTTTAACCAATAGGCTTTCCCCCTATTAACCGTAGTTGATACAAGAAAGAAATGTAATTTATCCCGCAAATTGCTAATGCGCGTGGCCGCCTTTTTGACGTCAGCACTAGACTGAAGTTTCGAGCTGATGGTATATTTTTATTTCGACTGACGTCAAAAAGACATCATTTCGATGTTAATGAGACATGGTTCTAGTGCAATAGCAATTTGCGGGAGTTATACCATGAACGTAGTCGCAAAATTTACTGCATTTCCATTCCTTTTGTTAATTTGGCTTAAACTGTAACATTGCAATGTTGTTGGTCAGGAATTATATGATCTTCATAGCATGCCAACGTGCTGCCAACTAATTTATAAAGCCGTCATCGTCGTGCGGTCTGTGGAACAGATTGAGACACTCGGCGCCGCACATGCCTCACGCTAACCAAACATTATTGTCTTCCCGGAATGCTGCAGATAAGCAATGTACTGAGTCTACTGACACAGTTCGCTTCCTTTAATTTTGGTTGAGACAACATCCGTTGATAAAACCGGTCAAGCGCGAGTCGGGCTCGCACACGAGGGGTTCCGTACCATCGTACAAGATATTTTTATGTGCAACATGAATGGACAAACAGACAACAAAGTGATCCTATAAGAGTTCCTTTATTCCTTTTGAGATACGGAACCCTTAAAAATCACTACCATATTATAAAATATGCGAGTGTGTTTGCTTGTTGGTTTGTTAATCACGTCGCAACGGAGGAAATCTACGTCATTTTTTGCATGGGCATAGTTGAAGACCTGCGGCGTGTTCCGCTGACTCAGTGTTTAAATTGGCATTGACGTTGGTTGGTTCTACATTGCTGCTTTACTGAGTGATATTAAAATAATCTTTCGTAGAGAACTTTCAATGGATTAAAAATAAATGTCAAATGAGCCTGGTGGCCATTCAGTGCTTTACACTGAGTTAGCGAATCACCACAATGGAAAGTGACTGGAAAGTGCAGTACCTACGCTTCTAAAAGTAATATACATCGGCCTTTAGAATGACATTTCGGCTTTGTAGAGCGTAGTCTCTGTCACTCGTGCCTATATGACGTTTTGTCGGTCTCAACGACAGAGACAGTGCTCTACAAATTTGACATCTCGTTCTAAAGGTCGATGTGCATTACTTTCGGCCGCGTACTGTAACCTTAGTCACTCTCCAAAATCGCGTTAATCCATTGCCTCGTTGCGAAGTGATTGAAGGACAAACCAACAAACTAATAAAACATCAAACAAATACTTCTATAGTATGGGTAGTGATTGAAACCTCTCTGGTAAATGAATTCATTTAGGTATACCCATAGCAATGAATTCATACATTGCGTTGCATTATCATTTCTTATCAAAGTCAAATTAATTAATGACAATGACGCGCAATGTTAGCTCAGCGATGCGATGAATTATTGTCATAATGATCAACTATTATTTATTATGAACAAATAGAAATATTTACAGTTCACGGGTCATTTTAAACTAGATAAAACTATCGATAGTCGGTCTAAAAATATTTTTTCGAGATAAATCTAATTTTGTTGATATAATGCGCAAAACAAGACGTTTTATTCATTCCTCGCTTTAGGCTTTCTTTGTCCTAAAGGTACAATAATTTTAGAAAATTTTAGATAAGTACACCTACTTAATGCATATTTTTTTTGTTTAATGTGTGGTAAGAGACTTGAGCTAAGTTTCAAGTTATGTTAAAATAGGTAACTCATCCAAAAAATCTTTACCAAATATAGAAACGTAAAAATTTCGCCCTGGAGCTCGAGCTTGTTGAGTCATTTAACTCTTGAGTTGCTTTTCAAATAAACCTTAGCGAGGTAAGCATCCTGTCAATACAATATACCTACTCTATATACAAGTCTGTTCTCTGTTCTTTTACATTATTTTTATTGAAACTCAGAAGGATTCTTAAAATAATATTCCAAAGTATATATTTTAAACGTTAAAATTTAACTTATATCACTACCCATATATTCGTTTTAGTGTTTAGTGTTTGTTTGTTGGTTTCTTGGTTTATCCTTCAATCATGTCGCAACGGAGCAACGGATTCACGTGATTTTTTGCATGAGTATAGTTAAAGACGGAGAGTGGCATAGGCTACTTTTTATCCCGGAAAATAAAAGAGTTTTATACGGGTTTTTTAAAACCTAAATCCACGCGGACGATGTCGCGAGCATCAGCTAGTACAATAATAAAACAATAGCAGGCCTAACTTTGGAAGTAGATATACGTTATAACTTATGACATACAAAGTTCCTAGAAGATCCATCCTTAATATACATGAGCAAAGTTTGCCTTGCATTGACTCATCTCTGTAAACTTGGAGAAGCTGTTACCTGTCTGCATTCAAGTTTCTACAGTGTCTATAATGTATATTAATACTGTTTTACAGTATCTATATTATTCTATTATTAGTAGAAGAAAGGTGACTTTTGTGTAGGTAATAAGTAGTAGATTAGAATAAAATAGAATAGAATACTTTTATTCCAGTAAACTTTTACAAATGCTTTTGATTCGTCAAAACAATACCACTGGTTCGGGATTACAAATTCCTACCGAAAAGAACCTAGTCTAGTAATACATCACTTTACATAGAAAACTAAAAGAATAAACATAGGTACATAGAAAAATATCTAAAAACTACTTGTGGTTTCTTTCAATACATATAATTGCTACCTACAAACTAAAAATTTTTAGTATGAGTTTTTCTATAACGTTCACCCCTACAACAAAAAAGATTTTCAGAAATTCCACCCTATCAAAGCCGAATAGTGAATTAGAAATTTCCACAATGCTCCTTATGAAAGAGCATCCACCATCTTGAGTGTCACAATACTCATAGTGAGCGGCTCAGGATGGTAATTGTGCGAGCTGAGCGGCTTATGAACCGCTCGGTCGCAGGTGTGTACGTGGAACACGTTGAACAGCACGTTCGCGAAGTGCACCAACCAAGCGGTACTGCATCAAAGACCGCTCAGTCTGTTTTGTACTTTTGACATGTTTACTATGAGCGGCTCAAGATGAGCAGCTCAAAACGCAGCGCTCGCTTTTCGCCCCTTGACCACTGCGCCTTGGAGGTCGTCAAAGAGTAAACGTTCATCATAATGAGCAGTATTTTATTCCATTTTATAACGACTTTGCAATTCTTTTGTTGGCTTTAATCTCAAATCTTTTCAAGATTTACTCTTAATTGCGTCCTAATACGAAGTATCTCGTTAACTGCGAGATGATGACAAAAGCAGACATGTTGACCTAGAAGTCTAGAAACAAATCCGACAGACAACGGGGGATGTAAGTCAAAAGCTCAAATAAAGCCGCCTGTCGCTAGCACAACAATAAAACTTGCTATAAAATGGGTAAAATTGGACTTTTATCCTCGTACACTAAATTATTTTTTAATAAAAATAGTGAGCAAAACGCAAGATGGTCAAGCTATAAAAAAAACCAGTCAAGTGCGAGTCGGATTCGCGCACGAAGGGTTTCGTATCATCGTACAAGAAATTAGAAAAAAAACTTTTTTGTTTTCACAAAACGATTTTCGGATTTTTTTCCTTACTTGTGCTTTAAGACATTGTTAGCTGCCAAACACGACTCTAGGTCAACGGGAAGTACCATATAGGTTTTGACTCCGTTGACAGGTTTTACAAACAGACAAACAGGCAGACAACGAAGTGATTTATAGGGTTCCTTTTTTCTGGAGATACGGATCAAGAAAAATGAGTCAAGCCAAAAGAATTTCAAGAACTTCAAAAGCCAGAAACGTATCAATAATGCTTTTAGGAATTACAGTAATAAATATGAAAATAGTAAGTAGTTACGTCAGAATTGGAGCAAACACCTGGGTTATAGCAACGCGTAAACTAAACAGTAAACACGTGAATAAAACCGAGCGTACGGAAGATATTGAACCGGACGGCTTCCTCTATAGAAAATTCTTGCTTCTTACCACAGTTTACGTAATGATAATAAAATTATAACAAACGGAAGGGTTCACGAACTGGGGCATTGGATCTAGGTCAGTTAAGCAAGTGCAATGTGAATTATTTATAACTAAGTATATGTGTTTGCAATGGGTTGCAGCCGATGAAGGCATGAGCTAGAGATTATGCTATGGAATAAGATTTGTTATTCCATCATCATCTCAACCCATTGCCAGTCACGGGCATGAGCTCGGGTCCTTTCTCAGAATGAGAAGGATTTATTAGACCACAGTTCACTTTGCTGGCCAAGAGTAACTGGACGTTTTTTTTTTAAAAAAGAATATTAGCCATATTAAATGACTAATATTCCCATTTCCTCTGCAATTAAGCGTCAGGCTTGTGCTAGGAGTAGGTACGACAATAGTGCAACGGGCGGGATTTGAATCGTCGACCTTTCGGTTTTCAGTCCACTCCTATACCGGTTGAGCTATTGAGGCTTTATTATTTACACAGCGTTGGGGAACATTATGGTGAACTCTCAGGCACGCAGATTTCCTCGCAAAGTTTTCTATCTTATTTATATTTTAGACTGTCATAATATGATGATGATAGCACCTTATAAGTCTACCAATCCGCACATGGCCAGCGTGGTAGACTACGGCCAAAACCCTTCTCACTCTGAGAGGAGACCCGTGCTCTGTAGCGAGCCGGTGATGGGTTAATCGTGATGATGATAATGAATAAGTATTTGAAATCGTATCTACTTTTGCCTTGATCGAGTAGTATACCTAGATACCCGTTGGATAGATATAACACCTATTAGTATAAAATTGCAACTGAAATTGAAATTGAAACTGTAGTGGCAATGGGCGGGGCACATAGTTCGAAAAACCGATAGACGTTGGAGTCCCAAGGTGCTAGAAGGGTGACCTCGCACCGGAATGCGCAGAGTTGGAAGACCCCTTAGGTACAAGGTGGACAGACGATATCAAACGAGTCATGGGGAACTCTGGATTCAGGCGGCGCAAGACCATTTGTGTGGAAGTCCCTACAAGAGACCTATGTCCAACAGACGTCTATCAGTTGATAATGATGATGATGGCTAGAGAAATAATTGATATCTCATTTGAGCAAAATATAGACAATCCCTGATTTATTGACCGTTTTACAGTTTTACTCCAATACGAACAACTAGTAACTCGGTTCCGCCGCGTTTAATAAATGAATGTTGTTTTATTTACGTACTAACTCCATGTAAGCGTTGTTTGATGCTGCTTCATTTGAATTTTAAATTTACTTTAAGCTGCATTTCTTTTTTACAAAAAACTCGCCAACATTTTGTTTACTGTGTCCATAGTTAGGAGTTGAGCACTATTTTCGTGTTAATTTTGTTCAAATTGACAGCATAAAATTACATAATTTAGATTGAAATTAAATGCTCAGATCACGCCAAGATTATATTATTGTGTACTAGCTGGTTCCAGCGACTACTTTTTTCAAAATCCCGCGGGGACTCTTTGATTTTCTTAGATGTGTTAATCTATCTCCATTCCAAATTTCATCTAAATCCGTTCAGCCGTTTTTGCGTGATTGAGTAACAAACATCCAAACATCCACACCTTCACATTTATAATATTATTAGGATTAGGATTACACACACTCATAAGCTGTGATAGCCTAGTGGTTAGGACGTCCGCCTTCTAATCCGAGGTCGGGGGTTCAATCCCGATCCTCTGCAGACTCGGGATAAGGAGATATAACTGAAGGGTCAAACATCGTAAGCACTAGACTACTTTTTGTTCCCACTAGATTATAACATGGGGTTATTCAAGGGGCGGACCAACAAATTCCTAAAAGGCCGGCAACGCATCGGCGGCTCCGCTGGTGCTGCAAATATTCATGGGCGGCGGTAATCAATTAACATCAGGTGATCCGCCTGCTCGTTTGCTCGCTATATCTATTTAAAAAAAGCAGTGTCTAAAATTCAGATTTGTGTGATACTATCAAAGTAACCGTACAGCTACTAAATAATTTACTCGCCATTTCGGCACAGAAAAAATCGGCCGTTTATTCAACGTCGGCTGCGCTTTGCGGATCGGTTTACTCCAGCACAAACTACTAACTACTACCAGCTACTACTAGTTACTACTAGTCCAGTTACATTTTAATGGAACGGACGTTTGTTTGTACTAACTCCGTGCTAGCACTGTTTGGCGCCTCATCTGAAATTTAAATTTGACTTCCCGTAACGGCTCTAAAGGGATTCACGGATAGACTGGATGGACGTTCATTCGAGGACCCCATACATGATGCACGATCAAAAACTACACAAAATATTTTTTTCACAGACTGCCACTGGTATAAAAGGTCTTAATTCATTTATCACATTATACATTGCTTTTCCGAGCGTGCAATATTATATTACTAGCTAATGCCCGCGACTTCGTCCGCGTGGAATTAGGTTTTTTAAAAATCCCGTGGAACTCTTTGAATTTCCGGGATAAAAAGTGGCTTATGTCACTCCCCAGGTCTTTATCTATACCCATGCAAAAAACCACGTCAATCTGTAGCACCGTTGTGATGTGATTGAAGGACAAACCAACAAACAAACACACTTTCGCATTTATAATAAGGGTATTGATGGGTAGGTACTGATAAATAGCAATACTATTTTTTTTTATTATCTTTCTTATAATCCATACTAATATTATAAATGCGAAAGTGTGTCTGTCTGTCTGTCTGCTAGCTTTTCACGGCTCAACCGTTCAACCGATTTTGACGAAATTTGGTACAGAGGTAGCTTGCTACCCGGGGAAGGACATGGGCTACTTTTTATCCCGGAAAATTTAAGAGTTCCCACAGGAATTTTAAAAACCTAAATCCACGCGTACGAAGTCGCGGGCATCAGCTAGTATTTGTATAAGTTAACGTCAAACACAAATTAATTTCATTTTACCCTTATTGTAGGTACCCAAACAAAGATCACCTGAACACATCCTGAGCACGTGGGAAACGTGACTTGAACAAATTCGATCCCGAATATTAGGCCACTTGAAGTCTCAAGCGTTCCGTATAGGACGTGAACAAGTACCTACCTATTCTATGAAACCCATAAATTTCACCCTCAACTCCTAAGAGGATATAATGTAAATTCTAATATCCGTCTGGAATTGAAGCCTGGTAGTGCACACGAAATTCGTCTTTAATTACTGGAAATCCTGTCTGAAATTTGACTAAAGTTTGTAGGTGTACTTATGCTCTTGGCTATACCTTGTTATAAAACGCGACAGGGCGAAATGGCAATCGGGGAGGGAACGCCCTGCACACCCAAACAGCACCCGCGCTAACCCGGTGCGGACGAGCGCGGACGACGTGCGGGTGTACGGGGCGTCCCCTCGCCTCAAACCCCGATTGCCATCTCTCCCTGTCGCGAACTATAACTGTGTCGCCGAAAACCTAAAACTTATTAGATCGTATACCGAAGTAAAGCTTAGAACGTCTTAGTAAAGGGATTTTCAGTCTCTCATCATTGCCAAGTAAGTATACCAAGTGAACTAAATCATAACTAAAGTTATAAGGCTGGTCGCTCATACATCAGTTGCTAAGGCGTTGTTCTAGTACAACGCGAATGTGCGATGACCGCAAGTTCGCTAGAGTTTTACTCGTACGAACGCGCGATCAAACATACTGATCTTGAATAGGTGTCCTAATTAGCATTCACGCGATGATCGCGTATTCGCGTTCTATTAGACGCAAGCAAGCGATTGTCGAATCGCTTACTCGCGCGATAATCGCGTTGTATTAGGAATTATGACGACGCCTTAAGCGGAGACTAAATAACGGTGTCCTGCGTGAGCTACGAATACGACGCGACACGATGACGCGACGCGACACGACGACCGCAAGCACGGTATGCCGTTGAGTTGATCGCGTTCGTCGCGTTCGCAGCGTCGCGTTGCGTAGTATTCGTCGCTCACGCAGGACACCGCGTAACAACTACTGCGTTGCCCAAGCAATCAAGTGGTATTTACAACTAGATGATACCCGCGACTTCGTCTGCGTGGGTAAAGGTTTTTTAATCCCGCAGGAACTCTTTGATTTTCCGGGATAAACAGTAGCCTATATCCTTCCCCGCAATGCAAGCAATATCTGTACCAAATTTCATCAAAATCGGTTAAACGGATGCGCCGTAAAAAGCTAGCAGACAGACAGACGGACAGACAGACACACTTTCGCATTTATAATATTAGTATGGATGATACAATGTTAGGTATAACGTTTCACTGAGACAGCTCTGCAACTATAGTTGCTCAGGTGACAGTGGCCGATGTGCAGCTAGTCTTTTTACATTGTTTGGTCTAAAGTCTAGACTCTAGACTAGTTTTTTATTATTTCTCGACGATAGAGAAATACAGAACTTTTCTCTTTTGTGTGGAGGGACAAAAGATTAATGATCTCTGTTCTACAGCGAGTTTCCTCTGATATTCTTGGGAAATAAAATTAAAGACCTGCTCCATTATAATGATAAATTTTTCAAACGCAGAGAGTAAAAATAAATGCCTAGGTTTTACAGATTTCTATACTAATATTATAAAGAGGTAAAGTTTATAAATTTGTTTGTAGGAACTACTGAACCGATTCTGAAAATTCTTTCACCAGTAGAAAGCCATATTATTCCTGAGTAAAATAGGCTATACTTTTTTTAATTAGAGATCCCTACGAACATTGTAATAAGCTACCCGTGCGACCCTGGCTTAGCACGTGTAACTTATTACAATTTACGTAGGGTCACTAGTACTTTAAGTAAGTATAAAGGATGAAGAGAAATTTAAAACAACCAAACTGCTAAGCACAGATGAGGGAATAAGGTAATCTTACCTTAGTCGTGTTGTATGTATGTACAGAGTACAGACTAAGTAAATAACCAGAAAAAAGAAGTGTTTAAAAATGTCGGGCGTGCTTTTTGGACTGTTCTAATTCAACCACACTGAGACTCCGCTCACGCTGGCTCGCTTGCTCCGCTTTGTTCAGTTTTAATGAAATAAACATTGTTTTATTTGCTCAAAGTTTCCGGGAGCGTTGTTTGCCGACGCTACATCAAAAACCTGGCACTTACCTACCTCATTTTTGTGTTTGTTAATACTACTCGTGCACTCGTGCAAATAATTAAAAATTTAGCTGTTTGCTCTCTCTTAATTTATTTAAAAGAGCCTTGTGTGCAAGTTTTCGCGTAAAGATCGGTCAGTTTAGAGTTACCGTCTCACTACAAAAAACCGGCCAAGTGCGAGTCAGACTCGCGCACCGAGGCTTCCGTACTACAGTCGTGTACTTTTCGACATCTTGCACGATAATTAAATTTTTTTTGAACTAAGTATATTTTATAATAAGTAAGTAGGTAGGTATAGAGACTTTTGAAATGGGCCAGATTTAGTTTACTTAGTTTATTTTTCTGACTTTGATAATGTTCGTGGATTGAATTTCAAAGGGTGCGTTTAAATTTTCCAAGATTGATGATAAACGGAAAAAGGATGAGATTATTTCAAAGTAAAATGAGAAAACGCCGAAGTGATATTATCTAAAATCTACAAAGTTATGACAAAATCCAGTGAACTCCTTCCATATTTTATAGCGAGTATAAATATATAAATTACTTAGACGAAGTTATGGACTAAGAGAGAGGGCGTGCCAGACCTTCGTTATTTTATAAATGCTGAAAGTTTCTCTGCGCATTTTCCCAAACACAGGGAGGAACGATCAGCGACTGTGAAGTTTGGATCATGGTTGCTTTGGGAGATAACAGGTAATAAAGGTGTAAAAAAGTTTAATGGTGTTTGGCACGGGGTTGCCATGATACTAAGGGTGGAGTTCGCCGACTTTTAAAACGGCCGATTTAAGATAATCGGCCGTTTTAATGTTTTTTTTACTAGGTAGATACATTAAACATTAAAACGGCCGATTATCTTAAATCGGCCGTTTTAAAAGTCGGCGAACTCCACCCTAAGTGTCTGGCAATGCATGATGTGACTTCTAACACTATTTCAAAGAAAAAAAAATAGACTTTATACTTTGACGTAAGATTTTTTACACCTTTATTAGATACCTGTTATCTCCCCCAAGGCACTATGATGATGATAATATTATAAAATATCGGTTATAATTGAATTTTTTTTTTTAGTGAACAGCTTTTATTATTGTCATGTCTACTTACTTTAATTAAATATTTTAAATTAATGGGTAAGGATAAGATACAAAAATATACATACATCATGTTTAGATTAAATTACATCTAAGAAATCATGTAAAATTATATTTCACTTTTTTTTTGCTAGCCTTATCTAATTATACTATATAAATCATGACCGCGTGGAATGGTGCCAAGAATACTGGCTGCATTTCCGCGCTGGACAGCCAGGCTGATCCATTGCGCAAAAACTGAGCCAGCCCTTCTGTCACCAGATGAGGCTATTAATCGCGGTGAAATGTCTCGTAAATTTTTTTTAGCACTAAGACTACATGGCCCCTCGGTTATAATATTATATTCGAACATACTTAATTCAAATGAAATGTAACGACGTATATAAATTCCTACATAATTCTACAGCGTATTTTCGTTCTATTTCCTAGCGTTGATCATGCATCATAATATTGTCAATTCCCAAAATTTCAATTTCCTTTTATTGTACCTAACCAGTCTTCACATCGCTTTGGTACGTGGGGAACGTGACTTGAACAAAATTAGATCCCAAAAATCAGGCCACTTGAAGGCCCGAGCATTCCGGAACAAAAGCATAGGATATGACCTCTGAGCGAGGACCTTTGAGAAGTGTTCTCTAAAACAAATCAGTGTCGCCTTCCCCTCTAAAGGCTTTGAAACACATAACACGCGCCGTCAGCGTTTTCATCGCGGTTGCTATGAGTCTATTCAAAAAGAGAGCTGTCGCAGACGTGGCGAAAAGTGAACACGCGCTATTATATTGCCCGCTATACAAAAATGGATGGTTCGTTTTCCATACTAATTTATTTTTCATGTATGGGCATCTAGGGCATAATTTCCCACGACGCGCGACTCTAGAAGTTTTTTTAATTTATATTGTTTAAAGTATTACTATTTATATTTTTATTGAGGAATCAAAATTTTATAATCAAATTTGTTTTAAAGTCATTTTAGTATTTTACTTTCCACGTTTTCCTTAAAACTTACGTATCTATGATTATTATAAAACTACGTATTATCTGTGTATATAAAAAAAGGCCTGACTGACTGACTGACTTATATATCAACGCATAGCCTAAGCCGCTGGTCCTAGAGACATGGAATTTGGAGGGTGTGTTCTTTGTAAAGAGTAGGTATCCACTAAGAAATATTTTTTCAAAATCCCAACCGTAAGTGGGTTAAATGGGGATTTGAAATTCATGAAGTCCACGCAGACGAAGTCGTGAGCATAAGCTAGTTTTCTCATACAATAAACAAAGTCCTGACTCATTCAGTGACTCATCGACGCCCAGCTCTTGGACATAGAAAGCTGTAATATAATGTAGACAAGCAATAAGGCTAGAATTTACGAAATTCCCACGGTGGCGAAGTCGCGGATGGTCGCTAGTTTATTATGTACCTACTAATGTCAGAGCTAAGCTGAGGTCAGACACGGATAGCGCCCCTCCATTTTCCATGCTTGCACATAGAGATATGGCAGCAACTACACGAAACTGCTTCAATAGGAGTAAAGGAACTAAGTATTAGCTATTTTCACTACGCTTAGGACGAATTTTAGAAACACTTCCCTACGGATATCTCCGATAACCAGGTTATATGTACAGTACGCGGCTGAAAGTAATGTACATCGACATTAAGATGGAGATAACTCAAATTTGTACAGCACTGTCTCTGTCGTTGAGACCGACAAAACATCATTTAGGCATGAGTGACAAAGACAACGCTCTACACAGCCAACATGTCATTCTAAAGGCCGATGTATATTACTTTCGTCGCGTACTGTAAGTTGTTATCCGCTAGAACTTGAAGGAGGTGAAGGTGTTTACATCACGACATCTTCCTTTGTAGTGTGACGTGATGAATGCAATTCTTTGTCAGTCTCGTAAAGCTGTGTTTTGAAGTCGCGCATCGCTGCCGTCGCACTTTGTGTGTGTGCAAGTCTTTAGGACCTTTTCTTCTTAGCGTTTACCCGGTATGTGCTTATTCTGACCCAGATTTGTTACCCTACATCAGCTGGATAATGAGGTTACTTGCAAAGTAAGCTTGGAGGTATCTGATTTGATTTGTTATCAGCATTGAGGTCGAAACCACCCCATCTATAGAGCGTACTTTAACTTTGCTCAAACAAATTCAAAGTACGGTCTATACAAGGTGTATATGGGCTTAATAAAAACTGCCATACCATCCATCCAGGTTAGCCGGCTCCCACCTCAGACTGCATCGTCACTTACCATCAGGTGAGATTGCAGTCAATGACTAACTTGTATCTGAATAAAAAAAAACCAGAACGCTGGCAAAAACGAAGACAGGTGAAAGTCCTACTGCTGATTACTGATATGATAGCATAAAAAACCGCGAATAAATAAATAAATAAATAAATCCTATTATTATGTAAAAGTTTACGATATATTGCAAAATATAAAACATCTGACTGACGCCAGAGGTCACAGACGTTACGTTAGTAGGTCACTCGGAGTCAATGCCGCGTCGGAAGCGGGGCATTGACCCGAGTTTTGCACGCTACACATTGCGGGTTTGAAAATACTAAATCACTAAAACTACAGAATGAGGCAAATGGTTATTTTAGCGTTTAAACTATCGTGAGTGATTTCCATTATACATGTAAGGAGAAACCGGCTTTACTCACGCATTTAGGCGACATTAGCCCGACTAGTTTTGAACCCATTCGGGAGTCGCGTAAAAGGACCCCGGATGGGTTCGCAACTAGTCGGGCTGGCGTCGACTGAAAACGTGAGTAATGCCAGATTCTCTTATTTCAGCATACCCTTATTAAAATCTCATCATACATAAGTAATTAGGCAAGATTATTAAATCTAATGAAGCTGAAATTAAAACGTTCTAGACGATAACAATATTAAGTAAACTGTAATTATCTGAGAACGTCGCTGTAACTCCAAACCAAAGTAATTACCAGTGTCTGCACTAACTTGGAAGTTCTTGACTAGTTTTTCTCGCTGGGACATAGACTTTTCCTTTGTTCTGCGAAAAGAAAAGTTAATCCGGGACTTTTTCTGAAAGTATTTTTGCTTATTCCAGAAATATCGCGTTTCACTTATTTATTTAATATTACTCTGCGGTACAATTGTTTGTAATTGTACAACACAAAGAAAACCTTTTTTTTTTTCTATCGCTGGGATAAACTGAGAATGATGACGTAGCGAGTTTTATGACGTAGCCCCATTTAAAAAAACAGTAAGTTAGTCAGTCAGTCAACCATTAAAAGCTAATAAATAACTTACGATGTAGAATAAAATTATTATTTCTTAAACGAGCACTGGCGTCACATGAGTATAGGTAGATGGCGTACTAGACACTTCAATTAAAAAATTAAAGCTTAAAAGTTTAAAATTTATTAAACGCCAATTGCTGGTCATCTAGACATTTTCTATATTTTAGTGACAAAAATTATATATTAGTGGTTTAAAAAGTAGTTTTGTTTCTTCTCATTCCTTACAATATGTTGGGCAGATTTCTACTAGGGTTAATTTGAGAATAGTTGCGGAAAAAACTTAAAACGTTCTGGAAAAAAGTAGGTATACTTTGTTCCAGAACGGACACTTTTAATTAAAATGCCCGCTGAGCTGCTTTGCAATGAATGGTTGCATTTAATTGCATAATACTTTTTTAAATTCTTATCGCGGCGGCACACTCGCGTTGCAGTTCGCGGTAAATATTTTGTTTGTTTTTCGCCTTACTTGTTTGAGAGTTATTAAACTT
Source organism: Maniola hyperantus (assembly GCF_902806685.2). NCBI lineage: Eukaryota > Metazoa > Arthropoda > Insecta > Lepidoptera > Nymphalidae > Maniola > Maniola hyperantus. The sequence goes on from NC_048551.1 coordinate 11,031,476, forward strand.
AACGAAATGAATTATTCAGTAATTGCTAACTACATAATAATTAACGAACGCTTTCTCAGTAAATCATTATCATCATTATCAACCGATAGACATCCACTGCTGGGCGGAGGTCTCTTGTAGAGACTTCCACACGCCACGGTCTTGCGTTGCGTCGCCTTAATCCAGCGGCTCCCTGGGACCCGTTTGATGTCGTCCGTCCACCTGGTAGGGGGTCATCCAAAAAACGCGACAGAATTATGTCACTAAAATAAATAAGTCTCGTTTTAACTGATTACTTAAATCTGAGCAAAGTCAAAGTAGATACGCTCTATGGATCTCAGCTTTAAGCTTAGATCTATAGAGCGCATTTTGACTTTTGCTCAGACTTAAGACACAATTAAAACGAGACTTTATGCACTCACAAAATCTGATGCTTATAGCTGCTAAAAATTAAATATCGCTCGGGTGATAAAAGACTAAGAAGGTATCTTAAGACCAACACAAAATTACCACATACGTGACAATGTTGGTCCTACTTCGTTATCAGTTCTAGGAGATCCTAGAGAGAATGACGTAAAGTATCCTTCGCCGGTCATTTGACCTCACAAACCTACACCTTGCTAAAGGTTTGCAAATGCCATAATCTCATAATCGAGGTCAACTGGTACAGTAGGCTGCAATACTAAACACGTTTTTGTTTTAAGCTAATTTTTCGGTATTTCTTTCAAAGCTAAACTCTTGATGTAAAATCCTTTTTTTTAATTCTGTATCAAATCAAAATCAGTAGGAAAAGAATATTAGGTATATACGTACTTGTTTACCGATTAGAGTAGAAGATACGAGAAAACTCTCTTTAGTCGTAAAATATACACTAAGATTTTGCTATTCTCCTTGGCGCATTTCTTCGAAATTGGCTCAGGTCTAATTAAGGTTAGTTACCAAAAATTATATCAGGAAGCGTCACGAGGCTAAAGGTTTAATCCCGGGCACGCACCTCAACTATCTTCTTGTTGGAGTCCCTAATATGCTTTTTAAACAACGCGAAAATCTACATGTCATGTACAAATCTAGAGTTCTCCATAATTTGGACTATGGTAATTTTTTCCTGGAAACCCGTGTCAGGGAACCCGTGCTTAGCCCGTAATATAGGCCGGCGCGGCGTGGCGATGGGTCAAGATTAATACAGACAAAGATAAAGACTGCATAAAATCCTATTAGGGAAGATACCAGTCAGGCGTTTATTTGTGACCGAAAAAAATGCTATTAACCCTACCTAAATTACTACAACTGAACTTAACAACGGACTGCACAAACAAGTTTTTAATTAGGTTAAGCTAACAGCGAGTCAAGTTACGATATTAGGTTTGTTTGCAAGCCCTTTCCAACTTGATGGTTAGTTGCTAATTATATTGTGCTCAAGCTTTTCGCGCCTACAGCGTGACGAGGTGACGTCATTTGCATGTTAACCTAATGACGTGTCACGTGTGCCTCGATCAAAGCGTAAAGTTGAGTCTCGAATTGAATGCGAATTCAAGCTTGGAATTGAGATCGTTTTCAAATCGTGTGATTGCGGATTGCTAAATTTTACAGGCCTTCTAGGCAAGCGCGCTCCATCTTAGGCTGCATCATCACTTGCCACCTGATTACAGCCAAGCGATAGTCTATAAATTAATTTAAAAAAAACACGGGCAAAGGTTAAACTGACCGAATTTTAGCGCAGACTAGGCAACGCAGGTGCACAAGTTTGTGCTTAGATTTAAAAAAAACGTAAATAAATCCACACATGCGTTTACTTGTCCTGACTTTGCCGGAGAGAGATCAAGCGCCTGGACCACGGACCAACGGCTTTAAGTCCTTTCTAAAACACGGGGAAAATGTAATAGGTAATAATGTAACCTATCAACTATACAGTAAAACATAATTTCGTAGTTCTGATACTGCACTTTGTCAGCCGCAAAACCTCTATTTTTTGCGTATTGTATTCTGTGTTGAAAGTATTATTAGTCAGTCGTTTACCATCAGTAGGTACCCTTATTATAAATGCGAAAGTGTGTTTGTTTGTTGGTTTGTCCTTCAATCACGTCGCAACGTTGCAGCGGATTGACGTGATTGCATGGGTATGGATAAAGACGAGTGACATAGGCTACTTTTTATCCCTTAAAATCAAAGAGTTCCCACGGGATTTTTAAAAAACCTAATTCCACGCGGACGAAGTCGCGGGCATCAGCTAGTTTGGTAATATTTCATCATCATCATCATGATCTCAACCCATTCCCAGTACTGACGACTACATACATACAGGACTCTCAAAAACTAGTGATTACGAAGCAGAAACAGAAGTGGGATAAAACTTAATGTAGATACAAAACTTTGCCTCGGATGTCGTTGAATAGTCAAACATAACTTTGGGACTGCCGGTTGTAACTGCTGCACTAGTTGGAGTACTAAAACACACTCGCGAACAAGCTGTAAGTTAAACCGTATACGGAATACCGCGTTTGACAAATTGGCTTTCGTGGGCTAACACTTTGCAAGGAATACGAATAGATGTGTTCTTCCTTACCTAATAGCTTACTTAATTAATTGTCAACAAATCTACTTACGAAGCGGGCTACCTTAGAATGAGTATGGCCGTTTTATGGGCTCCCTATCTCCAGAAAAAAATCCTTATCGGATTACTTCGTTGTCTGCCGTTTTAGCAAGGTGTAAAAATAAGTTACGCAGTGCTATAAAATATTAATAACTAGATGATACCCGCGACTTCGTTCGCGTGGATTTAGGTTTCTGAAAATCCTGTGGCAACTCTTCAATTTTCCGGGATAAAAAGTAGCCTATGTCCTTCCCCGGGATGCAAACTATCTCTGTACCAAATTTCGTTAAAATCAGTTTAACGGTTGAGCCGTGAAAAGCTAGCAGACAGACAGACAGACTGACAGACAGACACACTTTCGCATTTATAATATTAGTATGGATTAATCATACTGTATACAATTTCGAAGGTAAATATGCAAAAGCTCTGCAAAGTAAGTAGATACTAGGTACCTATCTACTTATTGCACGGTGCACCTGAGAATTGAAACTAATTTTATGAGCATCGGTGCGGAATAAACTTTAGTCCAAACTTTTTCAACAAACCCGCAACCGTGCGGCTATAACCGTGCTCATAAAAAAATCTTAGGCTAGCTTTTAACCTTAGAGATTTTAGTGACAAAAATTATATATTAGTGGTTTAAAAAGTAGTTTTGCTTCTTTTCATTCCTTACAATATGTTGGGCAGATTTCTACTAGGGTTAATTTGAGAATAGTTGCGGAAAAAACTTAAAACGTTCTGGAAAAAAGTAGGTATACTTTGTTCCAGAACGGACACTTTTAATTAAAATGCCCGCTGAGCTGCGGTGCAATGAATGGTTGCAAATTTCGTTAAAATCAGTTTAACGGTTGAGCCGTGAAAAGCTAGCAGACAGACAGACAGACTGACAGACAGACACACTTTCGCATTTATAATATTAGTATGGATTAATCATACTGTATACAATTTCGAAGGTAAATATGCAAAAGCTCTGCAAAGTAAGTAGATACTAGGTACCTATCTACTTATTGCACGGTGCACCTGAGAATTGAAACTAATTTTATGAGCATCGGTGCGGAATAAACTTTAGTCCAAACTTTTTCAACAAACCCGCAACCGTGCGGCTATAACCGTGCTCATAAAAAAATCTTAGGCTAGCTTTTAACCTCTATTTATTTTTGTGACATAGATTAGATTACATAGGTACGACTCTATAGAAGTTACATATTAATTACTATATTATTAAACTAGAGAATGTCCACGACTTCGTCCGCGTGGATTTAGGTTTTTTTTAAATCCCCTGGGGACTTTGATTTTCCGGAATAAAAAGTAGCCTATGTAAATTTAAAACAGAAATACCTACAGCAGGAAATTTTGTTTTAAAACGAAGTAAAAAAAGTATGTAGTAGGTAGGTAAATCCAATTAAGTAAAATATTCCTACCTAATAATTCAAAATATAGTACTAGTAGTAGTAGGTACTTATTTTTAGTATTACGAATATTATTGTAAAAAAAAATTACTTACCTACCTATTAGATACTTAAATAATAAATAATTTCATCCCTATTTCATTAATTTCGTGTAGGGTAATCTCAGTAAAGTAATTAAGAATTACTTAAGTAATTAATGTTATAGTCGAAGGTGTGCATATATTATCGATTCTTTAGGGAAAATCATTTTCAGCAGAACAATCGACACGTATTATTTAATTGCAAGTCAAATTTAAAGCTCAGAGATTCATTGTAAAACTTTAAACAAAACAACAGTAGATAACGCCATGATTGGCAGGATATGTAACTGATTACCTAACTTTTAAGACCCCATGTAAATAATATACATGTACCTACCATATCTGAGCAAAATAAATAAATGATTATGATTATGATTATTATTATGAACATTAATATTTTTTATAACTTATTTAAAGTTGTATTATTAATTTATAATAAATTATTTCTTACCTGTAAAAAATACAGAAACTCGATTGAAAGCTCGAAACACCTTTTCTCACTACACTCTAAAATCTTTGTTACAATATTTAAGCATCATCAATTTTTCAAATCAGTTTATAATATTTCATTCATAACACAGCAATGTGTCGCGATTTTTGGGCACTTTTTCAGTCAAACTTTAGCTTCGCGGACAACCACACAGCTGACAGTCGGCTTTTTCAAATGTGTGAATTTTTTTACCCGGCAACGCGCCTGCGTCTTTACCATGAGCTCTATTCAGTCTAAATTTCCCGCCGTAGAGTCTGGCGTCTACGTTTCCCGCCAATTTGTATTGCTACCCGACCAAAGATAGAGACCACTTAACATTTTCCATCAATCGTCTAATTCCTTCCATTGATAAAATTAATAATGTGCAAATAATTTTATAAAACAGATTATCAATATATTTTATTGCTTTTATCTATTTATTGAAATATCTAACTATTTGAATGATAATGAAAAGGACATTCATTTTGTTTATAATAATTTAGTAACACCATCTATCGTAAAACTTTAGCACTTCGGAACCATAGAAGGGAACCACACTGGAAGCTGTGTGTAGATGGCGCTGGGGAGAGCAGAGTGGTTCAGGTACCTACCCTAAATTATGGTAAATTCATGTAGGTGTATAGAAAGTAATAATTCTTAAGAATTAGTACCTACTTAAAATTTCATTGCGTAAAACCCTTGTAAAATCAAGGTAAAATCCATGACAAAGAAAAGAATATGGGCATAACAGGCATACGAACACGACTATGTTGTTTGCTGCTAGCTGCAAGCGTCTGATGTACCATTAGATTTTTAAGCTGTACTGGTCCATAGACCGACTTCCGGTTTTAGAATCAGAATACATAGGTACAGTGCGACCGTTTAGAGCAATTAAATATTTTAAAATGTTTTTTTAAGAGCAATGAGCAATCAACCTTAAGTTAAAATTAATGTCGCACTGACATTAATTTGCCATGCCACAGAATACATTTACTCCAAGGAGTGTAAAACATGCTGTCAAACACTGACCACTGTCAAAGACAAAAGTATATTGTTAATTGTTGATTGTTGATATCTGTGATTGATTTAGAAGGGTTTTAGCTATTTACTAATTATTTTAGCAGTGAAAAATTAAAAATCTTTGATTGCATTCGCAAATCGCAATGTTGCGACCACTGTCTTTATATTTTGGCCAAAGATTTTCAGTACACAAACAAACTGTCAGAAACAAAGTGGTCCGACCCGCCTCGATCCTGAAACAACCGGAAAAAATTAAGCTTTACAATAAAGAGAACAAGGAACTGTTCGGACCTTTGCTGGAGACTAATAAACAAAAAAAAAGTCGTTTGCGAAAGGAAGGTTAGTCAAATTCCACACCTGATACTTGATAGTTGATACCCAAGTATGATGATAGTTGATACTTGATAGTAACCTTGCATTTGCTGCCACCACTGCCACTTTCATTTTAATCAACATATCGCATTACAATATTCCTGTTTGCACTCAATATTGCCCCATTAGCATACTTTATCATATTATTGTAATACGTAACAACTAGACGTTCTAATATTTACGAAAACGAATTGCGTAGTTCTATTACAATTACTTATCTCCCAAGTAGGTGCGTCGTTATTTAAAACAACAAAGTAAATATTTCAATCATATGACACCCGGCGCCGTGTGATGCGTACGTTTAAAGCAGTTATAAAATTATCTGTCCACAGCTAAAAATAGATCGCATCAAAACAACTCGGCTGCGAGTGAAAATACGCAAAAGTTTGACGTTGCGAACGGAAATGTTGTAAGAAATCTCATAACTTGCTCTATCCATGCGAAAATTGCTGTTGTTACCAGTTTCAAAGGTGTACAAGACAGTATGTGGCAGAAAACAAGGACTTGTTCAAACTTTGTTGGTGTTATCTTCAACGGTACACCAGCAAGAGGCTTGAAGACATTAGCTGTTCATAATTCTGCTCGGAGCTCCCCTGCACAGCCTGGGTATGCAAGTGAAGACAAGATCCTCCAAATAAAACAGTATCAGAATGATTTCACTCTGCAGTTTCCATCTGTGACATTGATATTGAATAAAACAATGTCGGAAGAAACAAGGAAGGCATTGGATAAGTGGAAGCAGGATAGGATAGCTGAAATGGGAGAGGAGGAATTCAATAAATATTATGAAGGTATGTAAAGTGTGTAAAGCGTTAGAAGACCCCCCCACTAGGTGGATGGACGACATCAGACGAGTCGCAGGGAGCCGTTGGATACAGCCGCGGCACAAGACCGTGGCGTGTGGAAGTCCCTACAAGAGACCTATGTCCAGCAGTGGATGTCTATTGGTTGATGATAATGATGATGATGATGATGATGTAAAGTGTACCTTTACCTTGGGTATCCATATACTTTGGGTTTCCTTAAATGATGAACTCCATGAATGGTAGGAATTTAGTTAACAACATTTTCCTGTTAATTTGATCACAGGAAAATCATTCTCATATTATAAATACGAAAGTGTTGTTGTTTGTTGGTTTGTTTATCATTCATGCTACAATGAATAAACAGATCCTGACATTTTTGCATCCTCTAAAAACACAGTTCCCATGATATTAAAAAAAATCGAAATTCATGTGAACAAAGTTGCTTACTTGTTGTTGTTGTAGTTATTTCAAAATGAACCCACCCATGTTATTTGAGCCTTTAATCTCTTTAAAAATGAATTCTAGCCTCATAAACTAACACTATACATAAAAAAATTACTTCATTTTATTACTACAGTCCAAGACCCTATTTTCACAAAAAGTACAGAGATAGCTTGCATCCCAGAGATGGATATAAGTTACTTTTTGTCCTAAAAATCAAACTTCTTACAGGACTTTATAAAAAAACCTAAATCCATGTAGAATAAAATTGCAAGCAACATCTAGTACTACATAGTAAAATATTGTTCATTGAAAATATAGTAAGCTAAAAATAATACTTTGGGTTATTAGGTCATGTATTTTAAGCTCCATAATGAGTTTACACAAAGGGCACTGCCCTACTGGTTATTTGGCAATGTTACTTTGTATTAAAATATACTAGCTAACACCTGTTAATTTCTTTGTATTTTTGTTAAAAACGGTGATAAAATAAAATAAAATAAATAAAATAAAAATCTTTTTTATTCGTATAAACTTTTACAAGTACTTACGAATAGTCGCATGCATCTACCACTGGTTCGGAATGCCTTTCCTACCGAGAAGAACCAGCAAGAAACTCGGCGGTTGCTCTTTTCAAATATTTGATATAGGTACCTACAAGATTATGCCATGTATAAAATAGTATTTGCAGTCTTGTGCGTTGCTGGAACGAGCTGCAGGTCAAATCCATATAATAGCCTAATGATTAAGGTTTCTACCTCTTAATTGGTTAGTCTGTGGTTTGCAACTTTTCAGAGTTCAGTATGTGCATTTTAGAGCCTCAATAGTTCAACCTGTAAAGGAGTGGACTGAAAACCGAAAGGTCGACGGTTCAAATCCTTCCCGTTGCACTATTGTCGTACCTACACAAGCCTGACGCTTAGTTGGAGAGGAAAGGGGATTAGTCATTTAACATGGCACTAAAAAAACTGTTAAATATTTTAGCAAACTATTGTGAGTGATTTCCATTATAAATATAGAAGAGACCGGCTTTACTCACATATTTTGAAAATTGGCTGAAATTTGGCATGTAGATAGGCTATTATGGAGTAGCCACCCAGTAAGAAAAGATTTTGAAAATTCAAACAATAAGGGGGTTTAATAGGGGTTTGAAATTTGAGTAGGCCACACCCACAGATATGTCCAGATTTGCAACTAACGTGGCCCCTCTCGCTCAAGCAGATTTTCTTACTTGTGAAATGTCATTCCTTCTATACTTCACGTTGTTTGTCAAATACTCACGTACAAATACATTTTGACAAACAAAAAAAAGTGGCTCCGGTGAAAAGGACAAAGTTCTAACAAGAGCTTAAATGCATTTAGCTATCTCGCTCTAACAGTAAGTGTCACAATAGGGCTACTTCTAACAGTCCTTATTCTGAGGCCACGCCACAGTTATAAGCTAGTTTATGATAAATGTTTTTTTACATTATGATGATGAAGCTTGATGCTTACACTAGCGGCACGCTATGATGGCCGGTTTGACACATTACAATAGTGATGTGGAATGTCAATTTATTCTCGAACAAAAAACAATTAAGTTTTGTTTTTGTACCTGATTAAATAGGTTTAATAAAACAAAAATGTATATGTTTATTTAATTTATTTGAACGAACTGAATATTTGAACGAAAATGAATATACATACTTTATATGCACACAAGAAACATATGAATACAAAAGATACCGAAAAAGGTGCCACAAAAGGCCATAATTAATCAGATTCGTCCATACTACTATTTTCACTGTCGTCACTGCTATCATCACATACATTAATAATTATATGTTCGTTTTCTATAATATTATCTATTTTCACATCTCTTTCATAATCTTCCCTTATTAATTTAACAGTTCTATTCACAACCTTTTCCCAGTCTCCTTTAGTCACATGTTCACAAGCTTCTTCTAATAATTTTAGCATTTTTTTTGTGGTAAATGGGGGTTCTGTATTGTGTCTTGCAGCATATCCCTTAATTTGAGCCCACACCAACTCAATCGCATTATACTCACAATGGTAAGGCGGTAACCGTATAACTCTGTGCCCATGTTCTAATGCTATTTCGTCAATGACGTATCGGATCTTGGTTGGTTTGTTTTCTTTTAAAAGACGTACTAATTCCGCTTTTAACATATTCATGTTTGCATCTACGCCATTTTTACGAAGCCATGCGACGATATCAGCTTTCTTTTGGGATTGGGCAGGTGGCTTGTCAATTTGCATCGAGTGGTATGGGGCGTTGTCCATAATTATAATAGATGGTTCAGGGAGGCTACACAACATTGAGGTAAACCATTCAGTAAACTTTTCTCCATTCATGTCTTCATGATAGTCTCCAGTGGTTTTTGACGCAAAAGCCATGAGAGAACCTTCGACAAACCCGTTGATGGTTCCGGCGTGACAAATTATAAGTCGCGATCCTTTTCCTACAGGAACTTTGGAAGTAGATGCTGCTGTGTCATCGTTCCAAGAACGGCCTACAGTATGGTTAGCATTAAGCCATGTTTCATCCAAGAACACAACATTTTGCCAATTTTTGATTTCTTTCACTTGCCGTAAAAAAGTATACCTTGCCATCGCTATATCAAATCTTTCCATCAATATTTTGCGTTTGTTACATTTTTTGTATCGAAATCCAATGGTCTTCAAAATCTTCGTTAAAGAACTTTCCCCACCGAAGAATAATCCAGCTTCCTTCAGTGAATGCACCAACTTTTTTCTTGTTGGATACTCCTTCTGTAAATAGTAGCCGTAAACATGTCTTCGGATAGCATCGGCATCAAAGCTATCGATGCCTACGACTGGTTTTGCTCGTTTTCTCTTTTTTGGTGTGTGAAGTTTATTTTCTTCTGTGCCAGTCTCGCCATATTTTTTTTTAGTTATCCGTCTAACAGTTCGTTGTCCAATATTAAGCGCATCAGCTACGCGTTCAACCACTGACGTTATAGGTAAAATTGGCCCTCCATTTTGAGCTTCACGATCGAAATAGTTACGAAGGCGTATTAGGAACTCACGTGTCTGACTATTTAGAACAGTTCTCTGCGTACGTTCGGTCATATCGACGAAATCCACAACAAAGGGCTTGAACAGAGTCCAAATTAACGAGCAAGGGTCAACAGTAATGCAGTATCAATATTTGAAATCCAAAGCCAGGTCAAAACTATATCACAATCGCATTGCACTGACAGTTTATACTTTTCGAAGCAACGTCAATTCGAAACTGCTTTGTTTTGCATTGAGCATTGACGCGAGTTTGCCGGAGGTAGTAGTTGTGCTAGCCAGCGATCCTATGTGACGATCGTATTAGATTCCATTTTTAAAAATTTATTGATATTTTTTTGCGATTTCAGAGGTTTGTCCACATAGTGAAAATTGTTCATATTCACAAGTACATTCACCCCTTAAATGGTGCAAACTGATTTTTCTACACTTGTATACATTTAAGAAATCAATTTAATAAATAAATTTTGAGTCCTAAACCTAAAACTACATTCGATAAAATTTATGAATCTCTGCACATCACTATCGTCAATAAAGTAATACAATTATTTCCTTCAAAGTCGTTATCAATTAATACGGAACTTCATGAGCGGACAAACGTCAAACCGGCCATCATAGCGTGCCGCTAGTTTAGTTGGAGAGGAAAGGGGAATATTAGTCATTTAGCATGGCTAATATACTTTAAAAAAAAAAGTCATTTGAAACTGTTATCATAAATCATTTTAATCTTTTTTCAGCACAATTAGCAGTCGGCACAAAGTTCCACAATACCCTCAAGAACTATTTCACTCAACCTCAAAACCAACTCCGCATAGAGAAAGAGGTGGAGGGAGTCTGGGTGTCAGTGTCTGAAGTTCTGAAAAGGATATCTACACCGAAGGCCATAGAATCCAATGTAGTGCATCCTGTGTTGAAGTACAGGGGAATATTTGATGCTATTGCTGATTATGAGTAAGTATTTGATGCTATTGCTGATTATGAGGAAGTACATATCCCCCATATTTGATGCTGAATAATTTTAAATATATGTAAAAAATTGCGGACTTGCAGAAATTGAACCCGCGTCTCCTGCGATCGCGCCCGATGCTCTGACCACTAAGCTACGAGCGTAGGGCGCGATCCCAGGAGACGCGGGTTCGATTCCTGCCGGTCCGCAATTTTTGATATGTATTTAAAATTATTTAGAAATTTCCTTGCGTGGAAAACCCTGCCCCCCTGCCAGGTCATTAGCCATAGCCAACAGTATCCCCAAAGAGAAATTGTTAGCCATGTTACTGGTGTACACCGGGCCGAACACTGCTCTTCCCCTCGGACGCATCCAAGAGGGAACAACAGCACACAGGCACACTGCCATTAGCTGCATTAGGCCATGCTCATTATGGGGTGCCAGCCACCTGGCTGGCCCCCCATGTTGAGCATGGCCTGCTTTAACCTTCTAATTTACAAAATTTTCAGAGACAAGCCAACCTTAATTGAATGGAAGAAATCCGACAAACCACGCAAAGCTATATCAGCAACATACGACAACCCTGTCCAGTTGGCCGCCTACTTCGGAGCGGTGTGCAATGACCTTAACTACAAACACCTCAATGTGCGCGATGCCTTACTCGTCATAGCTTACACTGACGGCACGAAAGCAGATGTGTTCCATCTAACCACGGATAAATTGAGGGTACATTGGGCACAATGGTTGATTCGACTTGAGGAGTACATGATAAAATATGGCAATGATTCTGAGAAGATGCTCAAAGGTGGCAAAAGGAGGTTTGAGGAGAATTTCGGAAATCTCTAAATGATGCAGGTAATATTTTTTTATTTCTATTTTATTTTAGATGTATTATTCTTTTCTTATTTTCAAACTCTTCTATTATAATACTGTAGGTACACAACAGTTTTTATCTAAAAATATAAGATGTATCATTAATTTTTTAGTCTTTTTACATCGCTTCATATTCAAAATTCAAAGAGTTCTGACAGATACTCGTATTTAAGATTTTATGGCAAATTTTCCAAAAAAACAAAACTGCGATTTCTGAAAAATGCTTGTTTTTGAGATATAGTATATTTTCCTCACACGGCAGTAGTAATATTAACCTTCAAAGATAATAATAAACAAAGTGCATTGTTTCAGAGAGTAATCAATCATCTATTGAAGCTATCTTGAGAAATAAATCAAGATATTTCACTGGCGGGAGTCTCATCGGACTAAGACAATCATATACAGGACAATGACATTAGGGTCGGCCCAGACTATGTAACATGCCATTTTGATGAATTTTTATGTTTTAATACTACGATTAATTTGGCTTTTTTTATTTGGCGATATTTCAACTCAATCGCACGGGACGTGGTCACGACGGGACGGTCCCGTGCAATTGGGTTTAAATATCGACATATAAATACGCCAAATTAATCGTATTATGGACCCGTTATCTACATTAAAATATGTCGTTAAGCCACGAAATAAGCTTAAAATCATAAGTTTCTATAATATGTTGTAGTGTGGAAGTTATATGAAATGTTTTTGCTCATTGTTTCTGATATGAACCGCTAAGGTGTGGAATGCCCTTCCGGCGTCCGTGTTTCCTACCAAGTATAACTTGAAAACCTTCGAGGCAAGACTGAATTGACATCTTCTACATAAGCACGCTCCAACCTTAGCTCTCATCATTGCTCTGTTTCTCAGACCGTATAATTGTCGTCAAGCGCAAGCCTGTCTCACAATAAAAATAAAAAAGTAATATTACTGTTATAGGATGTAGGTAGATGTAAAAGGAAAGGTGCGCGGTTGCAGCCGCGCGATGCATGAGTCAGTGGAAATATAGCTAGTAATGGAGTAACTGCGTTTCTTTGAAACTACCCAAAAAACCTATAAATAACAGTGGCGACGAATAATTAAAACGCGAGCAAGCATGGATAAAGTGTCAGTGGGTTTATTGACAGTGTTTAATCACGAAACACAGGAATGGGAGTTGTACAAAGGACGCATAGAACAATGGTTTCTCGCAAATGAAATCGACGATGTCGCGGACAAGTCAGGCGCAAAGCGGCGGGCGATTTTGCTGAGTAGTTGTGCGGAACCTACCTATAAACTCATTAGGGATTTAGCATTACCTAATGAGGTTTCCTCTCTGTCTTACGCCCAAGTTGTATCGTTGCTGGATGGACATTTCAAAGCAAAGAAATGTGGGTTTGCGGAACGTTATAAATTCCATAGTGCCTGTCAAGGCAATAGTGAGTCCTTGAGCGAGTGGGCCGCCCGAGTACGAGGATTAGCAAAGGATTGCAGTTTTCCGGCCGTCGTTCTGAATGAGATGCTGCGCGACAGGTTCGTCCTCGGTATGGCGAATGGCAAAGTTCGGGAACGACTCTTCGAGAAGTCCCTCGAGGGACTAACAATAGAAAAAGCGTTGCAATGGGCGGAAAGTGTATATTGGGCTAGCGAGGGAGCACGGCAAGTAGCCACGACAGCGCCGCCATCTCAAGACCTAGCATTATCACCATTCGTCGAGGTACACGCAGTAGCGGCCGGGCAACCAGGGTTGTCCCAAGGAAGACAAGTGAATAGTGCTAAGAAAGGAAGTGCGTCTCGTACAGTGCCAGCTAATAAAAAAAAGTGTTGCGTGTGTAATGTTTTCGGTCATGATAGCCAAATCTGTAGATATAAGTCGTTTACTTGTAGGCTATGCGGGGTCAAAGGTCATATACAGCGCGCCTGTGTCGCCAAGAAAGGACAGGACAACCAGCATTTCCTACAGTTTCATTCGGATGAGCAGGTCGATGGCGATGATGGTAAGCGACTCATATTTAATCTTCGTAGCTATCACGGACAACCGATGCGGGAAACGATTGTGGTGGATAGTGTATCTTTGTGTTTTGAATTAGATACAGGATCAGCTGTAACGGCTATTTCAGATTCTACATATTATAAGTATTTTTCTAAACATAAATTATTGGAAAACAATAGAATTCTGCAAAGTTACAATGGCAGCATTATTCGGACAATAGGAATGTTACCTTTAAAGTTTGAATACAGAAATAAAACGGAAATGTTAGATGTTTATGTGGTAAAAGGAGGCGGGCCACCCCTGCTAGGCCGTGATTTCATTACTAAATTCAATCTAGAAATATGCCCAATAAATAGTTACACAGCAAAAGAAGACTGTGTTGACGCCCTAATTAATAAATACCCAAGGCTTTTTTCTGATTCATTAGGGTGTTGCAAAGACATTGAAGTGACGTTGAATTTGAAACCAGACTCTAAACCTATTTTTTTTAAAGCCAGGTCGGTACCTTTTGCCCTACGTAATAAACTAGAAGCAGAATTGAATAGATTAATGTCTTTAGGAGTCATTGAGCCGGTACAGTTTTCTGAGTATGCAAGCCCAATAGTTCCGGTTTTAAAAAGTAATGGAAGCATAAGGGTGTGTGCAGATTACTCAGCGACGCTTAACAAACAACTTTTAATTGAAAAATATCCACTCCCTCGTATTGAGGAATTATTTTCTAAACTCCATGGCGGGGTAAAATTTTCAAAACTAGACTTATCTAATGCATATAATCAACTAAGGTTAAAAGAAGATTCACAATTATTGACATGCATAAATACACATAAGGGTTTATTTAAATACACGAGATTAGTGTTTGGGTTGTCAAGTGCGCCGGCTATATTTCAAAGAACATTAGAGTTAATTTTAACAGGGATAGATGGAGTGCTTCAGTTCTTAGATGATATTTTAATAACAGGGAAAAATGATCAAGAACATTTAGAGAGGTTAAACCAGGTTTTTAAAAGACTACAAAATGCTGGACTTGTATTACAAAAAGATAAATGTACTTTTTTCCAAGAGTCGGTATCTTATTTAGGATATACTATCGACA
Organism: Maniola hyperantus; assembly: GCF_902806685.2. Taxonomy (NCBI): domain Eukaryota; kingdom Metazoa; phylum Arthropoda; class Insecta; order Lepidoptera; family Nymphalidae; genus Maniola; species Maniola hyperantus. The sequence continues at coordinate 11,046,559 of NC_048551.1, forward strand.
AAAACGGGTTACATAAGTCACCAGACAAAGTGAAGGCTATTCTTAAGGCTAATGTTCCCACAAATGTTACCGAACTTAAGTCGTTTTTGGGTTTAGTAAACTATTATAGGGGTTTTATCAAAAATGCTTCTAGTATTTTATGTCCTTTACATTCCTTATTAAAAAAAAATATTAATTGGAAATGGGAACAGGAACATTCGGAGGCTTTTGAATTAATCAAGAAACAGTTAGCTTCTGAAAATACTTTAGCACATTTTAATCCTGACGCGAAAATAATTTTGACAGTGGACGCGTCACCTTACGGTCTCGGTGCAGTGTTATCACAGATAGAAGTCGATGGCGAGGAGCGGCCCGTCTCGTATGTATCTAGGTCATTAAGTGCAGCAGAAAAACAGTATAGTCAAATACAAAAAGAAGCTACGGCAATTATATTCGGGGTGCGGCGGTTCCACCAATATCTATATGGCAGAGCAGAGCCATTTATATTGAGAACCGATCATAAGCCATTATTATCTATTTTTCGACCAGGCCGTGGTATACCTGAAATTACAGCAAACCGTTTACAAAGGTACGCGTTGTTCCTAGCAGCGTATAACTACTGTATTGAATACGTTAGTAGTGCAAATAACTCGGCCGATTACCTTAGCCGCGCCACGATCCGCGATGAGTCAGAATTAGTACCAAAAAAATTTAATAATCAATGTAAACAGATTAGAAGTGAAAGTAGCACAATCGATAATAGCTCCTATTCTTATTACATTTGGGACGCAAATTCAATGCCAGCGATCTTTAAAGATGTTCAACAAAGTACGAAGTCGGATAAAATATTAATGCAAGTTACTAGTTATCTCTTGAACGGTTGGCCAAACAAGGTGATGGATAATAAACTAAAGCCGTATTTTAATTGTCGTTATGAATTGTCGTTTGAAAACGGGTGCGTAATGAGAGGGGCGAAACTCGTAATACCCGAAGCTATGCAAGGCGCAGTGCTTAAGGAGTTGCATACGGGCCACATGGGTGTAGCTAAAATGAAGGCCTCGGCAAGAATGCGATTTTGGTGGCCTAAGATGTCCGCGAGTTTAGAAGCTGCAGTAGGTGCATGTGCAGTGTGCGCGCAGCTTCGTGCCGCCCCGCCGCGCGCCCCGCTCACTCCATGGCCGTATCCGCCGGAACCCTGGTTCCGGGTACATGTGGATTTTTTAGGCCCTTTTAATAATAAGGTATATTTAGTAGTGGTTGACGCTTATTCTAAATGGGTGGAAGTTTTTGATGTGAGTAACGGGTACAATTCTAGAGTAGTAATTGAAAAGTTAAGCGAAATTATGTCAAGATTTGGATTATTTCATACAATCTGCAGCGATAACGGCAGTTCTTTTACGTCATCAGAATTTAAAAACTTCTGTAGTTACAATGGTATTTCTCATTTAACTTCGCCTACCTATCACCCTTCAAGCAATGGACAGGCAGAAAGTTTTGTTAAGATCGTTAAAAAAGCTTTAAAGAGCATAGTTTTATCAGGGACGTCAAAAAGAGATATAAATAATAAGTTAAATGAGTTTTTGTTCCACTATCGCAATTCTACACATTCCACCACAAATCGGTCACCTGCTGAGATGTTATTTGGTAAAAATTTACGTTGTAGATTAGATTTGCTAAATCCTCCGGTGCGATCATCATCGTCATCCGACCGGGAAATAGCAAAAACGGTAAAAAGGAATCAGTGTTCACAGATTAAAAACTATCGGGGAAAAAGGAACATAGACTTTAAGGAAGGGGAAGTTGTTTTGGTGAAGATCTACAATAAACAACAAAATTGGGCCAAAGGAACTGTGCTGAAAAAAATTGGTCAATCGTTATACTTAATAAGTCTAATGGACAGTAACGTTCCAATAAAAAGACACAAAAACCAAATTTGCAAATTTGAGGGGGAAAGTGTGATGGAAGGACACCAAGAACCCGAACGACATGATGAGGTCGCCAGTACGGGCACTGTAGACTTGGAGGTTCGCACACGTTGCCCCAGCGGCGGCACATCGGCGGAACGGATTGACCAGGCCACGGAGCCGGTTCCTATGCCATCGGGTTCCCCGCTACCTTCAGCCCAGGCTATACCGGATACGAGCAATCGAATTCGTCGGACTTTAAGACCTCGTAAACACATTAATTATAGGAAATATTTTTAGTTAAGTACCTACCTATGTCTTTTAGTGGATAAGGTTCTTTATTTGTGAAAATAATGTCGGAGGGATGTTATAGGATGTAGGTAGATGTAAAAGGAAAGGTGCGCGGTTGCAGCCGCGCGATGCATGAGTCAGTGGAAATATAGCTAGTAATGGAGTAACTGCGTTTCTTTGAAACTACCCAAAAAACCTATAAATAACAATTACAACAAAAGTTTTATAACATGTTACATAATCTGGACTCAATTTTAGCCTGGTTTTCTTCTCACGTTCATCGCGGCGCTAAGGCTACATATCCACTGGTGCGGAGATGAGTAGAGTGGAGCGGAGCTGTGCAAAAAAAAAAAAATAACCTATAGAATTGCATGAAACTTCCGTTCCGATTAAGTGGAGAAGGATTTGCAGACTAGTTTAAAAAAGTCATACATTTTAACGCGGAGAGAGGAAGCGGAGCGGGCAAACAATTATTGCCCGCCGCCATTAGCTCAAATGACTCGTTGCGTGCTCGAAACCAAGCTCCGTGTACGGAAAAACACACACAACACACGAATATTACAAATGTGAAAGTGTGTCTGTCTGTCTGTCTGCTAGCTTTTCACGGCTCAACCGTTCAACCGATTTTGACGAAATTTGGTACAGAGGTAGCTTGCAACCCGGGGAAGGACATAGCCTACTTTTTTCCCGGAAAATTTAAGAGTTCCCACAGGATCTTTAAAAACCTAAATCCACGCGTACGAAGTCGCGGGCATCAGCTAGTAATAAATAAAACTATGGACAGATACAGTCCGCAACTCCACTCCGCATAACTTTCTCGCTCCGCTCCGCTACCTAGTTCCTCACCAGTGGACAGGCAGCCTAACTACGCCCTGCAGGCTTAGTACGAGATTTTACATCTCTCGTCGAATCACTTCAACGTCAGATTTGTTATTGCACAAAAAGACACTTGAATTTCTTATTACAATTACTGCAGTACGCGGCAGAAAGTAATGTACATCGGCCTTTAGGATGACATTTCGACTTTGTAGACCGTTTTCTGTCACTCATACCTATATTATGACGTTTTGTCGGTCTCAACGACAGAGACAATGCTCTACAAATCTGCTATCTCCTTATACAGATCGATGTATATTACTTTTTGCCGTGTACTGCACTTTAAGTACTACCACTTTTATAAGTTACGCCGATATACCTGCGCAGAAATCTTATTTATCAATGTCGCAAAAATATTTCAGTCAATCATACTGCGCCTGGTTGTTGCCTACGCGCGAATTATGAGCCAGATAGCACAAGTGTCTGTTGTTCTTGTATTTAAAATCTTAACGTCAAGCAATAAAGTCTTTTTTTCATTGGTGTACTCGGTTTTAGTCAGTGGGTTGCGCTTATCTGCGCAAACGAATTTTGCCGATGCGACTTAAAAAGTGGTAGTACTATAACAGCTTCCTTAAATAATGTTTGACTGAGGGAAATGTCTAATTTATTTTGTTTGGCTTTTTTAGTTGGTTATTGTAAAATTAGCCCAGCTATTGTTATTTTAATATAATTTTTATACTGCATTAGTTGTAATAATAATGTCATAATGTTCTGTCTGTAACTTATGTTGTGTGGTTGCATTTATTGTTCTATATATAAATATGTATAATATAGTCGACGAATATATTTTGTCAATGATCCCATATTATCAGAGACCATACTGTAATTTTTCAAGTTGACTAACGTTACATGTAGGTACGTGGGGTAAAGCCGCATTTCGATTATGCAAGTTCTTGCAAGTAGGTACGACATCACACTTGCATGCAAGTTACTTGTATTAGAACAATTGTTTGTTAGAGCTTTGCATCTCGCATGCAAGGTTTTCACCATGATCATCATCATCGTCAACCTATAAACGTCTACTGCTGGACATAGGTATAGGCAAGGGCGTCGCCAAGGGGGGGCAGGGAGGGGCAGCTGCCCCCCCCTAGAGATTCTAAAAAAGTTGCCAAATATAATGCAACCAAAGTCCTAAGTATTTGAGTTGATTTGTGTTCAGGACGGTGCCTGAACGTGCACTGATTCCTATCAGTCGGGTTGTCTCTTTACTTTACCATGCACACATGCGTGGGGGAGGCGAAATAAAAGTCCAATTGTGCCGGAAGAACCGCCGCCCCTGTCGTCGATGGCTCGTCTGCAGAGCGCTTCTGCTCTGTTAGTCTTGCTCGTACCGCTGCCGCCGCGAGAATGACGGACGTCGCCCAGGAGGGCTATATTTATACTCGCGGGGCGTACTTACATCGCTATTAACTGTGACGAGCGGTCGACGCAGAGTGGGGTGACTTTATTTGTCATCTCTTTCTATCTATCTGCTGTATCTATCTCTTTCGTACTAATATTTCTCTTTCTATCACCTATGCTTATCGACTATTTACATGCATAATATAACCGTTCCTTAATCCTAATCTTATATTATTGCAATGTAAGCCTTTATTCTTAAATCTAAACATAGGTTATTAACATTACTAACTATTACATAGGTACTACTTACTTATAATAAAACTGTACATTCAGTATAAGCTTATCTACTACTATGCTAGGGGATAAATAGGGTTTGTAATTCTTTATTTGTTATCTTAACCTTATCCTACATACATAACTACCTAACTATCCTATTTATCTATCCTAACCTATTCGTCGTGTACAATTTGCTTGAAGTTCAAGCCTTGAACAATCATTCCCGTGCGTCGAAACTCGAATGAATTCACCAATTCCACTCTTAATATTCCGTACTACGCTGCGCTCTGCTCTACTCTATCGTTGAAGCGGGAGAGAGGGAGTGGGGAAGCAAAGCAACAACGTAACCGCGTGGCGCCCGCGCCCCCCGCACAGCCGCCTTTGTTTTATCGTCTGTCTGTCATTTATTCGTGCGTTAGCGTTGCCACTGCCCGCTTTTACGTTTTTTTTGTGCGCTATTATCACATTTAAATAGTTGCTGTGACCACATAATCAATATGGACATCAGAAATTTTTTTGGTGAGTATCACTTGCGTTTAGCTTTCGTATTTTCCGTCCGTAAAATAACGTCAATTGATTTGATTATAAATGCTGATTTTGCATCGGTTTTTAAAATCGCAAAGATCCGTTTCTAGGCACGATATCCGATTCTTAAGGGTCGTCAGTTTAAACCAATAGGAAAATTGCTTAATTTAATGGTTCAATCGAAAATAGGACCGTATTAACATAGCTTAAAGTAGAAAATTGTATGAATGAATATCGGCAGTGCCGATTCGGCACAGTCGGCTCGCGTATGCTTGAGACTCCGGCGCGCGTGTCGTCGCGCCCGCTCTAGAGTGCTCGAGCGAGGATGCCCGAGAGAGACCGCGCGAGCATAGCCGCGGCGGTTAAGCCGCTCGAAATAGCTAGGACTGCTGATATAAAAAATATCGTTGACGCTAGTCCTTGCGCGGGCTCGAGCCTGCCGCCGTCTTGAAGGGCATTTATGCTTTCAATGTGAATTGCGGACCAGAAGAAGTTGTTGCTATTTCAAATATTTTATTTTGCAGTTTTAAAAAGAAAGAAACCTGAAGGAGTAAGCAGTGACAGCGATGATTCCGTGGGTGACCTGGCGAGACCTAGCACATCCAAAGAACCGAACTTAGTTCCCGACTCTTCGATAAATGACTGCAACGAAAATGACATCGGTAAATTTATTGGACAAGCATCAATGTTATCGACTGAAATGAAGAAAGAATTGCTTGAAAACACTTGGTCTCCGTCTGCGACGTATGACTTTGCGGAAGACGCTAAACATTTGAAGAGGAAATTCAATTATTCATGGTTGGAAACGTACTCTCCATGGTTGGCCTATTCCAGGCACCAAAAAGGAGCCTTTTGTAAATATTGTACATTGTTCCCGCCAAATCCAAATTCTTTTAGAGGCGTATTAGGGTCATTTATCATAAGGCCGTTTTGTAAGTTCAAAGATATTCACGAGCATTGCAAAAAGCACATGGAAACCCACTTCCATAAGATGGCACTGGAAGCCGCTAAATCATTTCTTGGAAGTGTGCCTGTAGATTTACAACTCAACAAATACTCCTGGGGCATTATTGAAGAAAACCGAAAAATTATAACATCTATTATTTCCTGCATTACGTTTTGCGGGTCGCACGACTTAGCTCTGAGAGGAAAACATTATGGCGAAGGTATTCTCGAGGACTTATACAAGCTACGAATTGACGCGGGAGATTTAGTTTTGAAGAAACACATTGAGCATGGGAAAAAGAATGCAAGCTATCGATCGATTGCTATTCAAAATGAAATTATCGCAATTTGTGGAGATGTTATTAAGGCAGACATTGTGAAAAAAGTAAAAGAAGCAGAAGCTTATAGTGTGTTAGCAGACGAAACAGCTGATATTTCCGGTACTGAACAATTATCGATTGGGCTGCGATATTTTGACGAGGAAGCCAATGAGGTCCAAGAAATGTTCGTCGGATTTGTTGAGCTGAAAGGTCTGGATGCGAAATCTATTGCATATTGCATCGATGAGTTTCTGACAAAAGAAGACCTTAATCCTGCTGATAAATGCGTTGGTTTTGGATTTGACGGTTGTTCGACGATGTCCGGAAAAGACAGTGGAGTACAAGCGATCCTTCGCAAAAAATATACCAAAGCACTGTTCTTTCATTGCTCGTCCCATAAACTGAATCTGGTAATAAATGATCTCAATATTCTTCCTGAAATTCGAAACACCATGGGAACCACTAAAGATATTATTAATTTTTTTTCGGGAATCTGTTTTGAGAAGAAAATTGGTACCTAATATTGCCAGGCTCTGCGAAACAAGATGGAGTGAGAAACATAAAACTATCAGAGTATTTAAGGAGAATTTTCCTGTTATATTGGAAGCCTTAGAAAACTTATCGCGTGAAGGAAACAGTGCTACTCGAAAAAATGCCTTTCAACTCCATGCGGCTGCTTTCAAAATTTCGTTTATACTTTGTATTACTTTGATAGCTAAATACTCTGCTTTGTTAGAACCTGTTGTCAACGCACTCCAATCCATAGCTTTGGATGTGGTTAAGGCCTCGCAACACGTCAAACGCATTTTGCAATTGCTTAAGAGCCACCGTGATAATCCCGAAAGAGTCACAGATGAAATTATAAAGGATGCTACTGTTGTTGCGGAGAAAGTCGGCCTGGACGAGGATATCACTTCAATGCCGCGCATTGTTGGGAAACAATGTCATCGAAGCAATCACCCAGCAGAAAGCCCTTCAGAATTCTGGAAAAGATCATTAATAATACCATACTTGGACTCCGTTATTACATCGCTTGAAACACGCTTTGCTGAAGAAAATACTCCATCATTTGCTTTATCTAAATTACACCCCACACAAATGCAAACGATGTCAGTCGAAAATCTCACAGAAACTTGTGAAACTATCGCTCAGTTTTATAATTTACCAAACATAAAAATTGAAGTCGAGCTTTGGCAGCAATTCTGGCATAATAAACCAAACTCAACAGATCAAACCGTTGTTGATATCCTAAAAGAAGCAAAAACCTTCTTTCCCGACACGGAAAAAGCGTTGAAAATTTTGATCGCTCTTCCATGCACGACGTGTACGGTAGAGCGATCGTTTAGCAGCCTCAGGAGACTAAAAACCTGGCTAAGAAGCACTATGAGTGAAAATCGCCTCAATGGTTTGGCCATGATGAGTGTGCACCGAAAACTTATACATGGAAACTTACAAGATTTTAATAATAAAGTGGTCGAGAAGTTTACAATGAATCCCCGAAAATTATATTTTAATTAACCTAATATAAACAAACAACGACCATTATAATATTAAAATCTGATAATTAAAACAAATACGCTGTACGCTGTACACTTATTCAAATTCAAACTCCTTTTTATTCTATTTTTCTAATAAATGTTATTATAACTTATTTACAAGTTTTTTATTGCATAGTCAAGAGCTCGTGCTCGTGTAGCTTTACACATTGGACTCTGTACTGTCACAGAATACCTACAATTCATACCTACTTTTCTCATTCATAGAGAATGAGAAAAGTATGAATTGTAGTATGTAAAGTCAACTTGCCCCCCCCTGCGCCATCGGCTGGCGACGCCCTTGGGTATAGGAATTAGGAACTTCCACTGGCCACAGTCCTGCGCCGCCTGAATCCAAGGATTTTCTTGCAAGTAAGTATTCGCACTTGCATGCAAGCGAGAGTTGCCAGTTTTGCTTACAAGTTCAAAACATTACACGCAACCTGCAGACCTGGGTCCAGTAGTGGTCATAGACATTATCGGATGGTGATGAAACATGTATCTCAAATGTCAGGTTTATTATCTTGAAAACTTACAATACTCTCTCTCTCTTTTTTAAATGACTCTTTTTCAATTATTATTGTTAGTGAGTAATGATATTGTGTATGGAAAAGAGTTAAATGTTATTAGAGAGCTATGGATCATTTGTGTGTTATTGTGTTGTGTTTTGTCCCTAAACAGGGAATAGCTATGATGCCTGTGTCAAAAATAAATTATTTCGCGGTGATTATTAAATAGAGGGTTTTCCAAAATAATATGTTAAACCACCATCCTCTGTTACTTTTGTTAGATGGTAGTCGGCAAGCGTAGGAGTGTAGAACAATTCTACATTATTTTTTACTATCTTAGTTAGGCACTTAAGCTGAGATCTATAGAGCCTTCTTTGACTTGGCTCACACTTAAGATTAACTAAGTTAAAACGAGACAGATTTATGTGAGAGATATAGCTGTGTCTCGTTTTAACGCTGTCTTAAGTCCAAGCAAAGTCAGAGCGCTCTATAGATTTCACCTTAAGTGCTTTTTTTATAGTCATGCGTTTGCCGACTTAGACCATAAGGTTAAACGCACTACGAGTCCGGCAACTCGAAATAAGTTACGAACGCATTTGCGCTGCGCGACACGACGCGGCAGCGCCTTGCTCCATACAAATTCATATTAAAATCTATATTTGCCGCGTCCGCCGCGTTGCTCAAGTGCGCTTTGATCCATATAAACTACTTGTGCCGGGCCGCGTCGCGCAGCGCCAGTGCGTTCGGACCACCAACATAGGAAACAATATATTATGTACTCATAGGTTGAGATCTACATAGTTCAAAAACTACGCGCCGCGGTAAAAGCACAGAGGAGAAAAACGGTAAAAGCCCGTATTTTTATGGTATTTTTGCTAGGTAGCGCTGTTCTATTGTTTTAGGCCAGAACAAAAATGTTGCCATGGTAATTTTTGAAAGTCCAATAAATTATTATCAATAATTTACTAGTGATCGCACAACCAAAATTAATTATAATTAAATAGGGAAATTATTTCTTCCTCGTAATTTCAATCTCTCGTGGTAGCCATTTTTACCGTATTATTGAACTTTCTTATAATTATCATAAGCTATCTATACCTACATATTATGATATATTCCATAATAATCTATACCTACATAATTATAATAGTTTATTATTATTTTCCTCGTCGTACTGTCTTATGCTAGAGTAATTTTATGACTAAGTATTTGTTTAAAATTGTTTTTTATTTATACATACTACCTTGTTCCGATGTACGTAATTATTTGTTTAAAATTACTATTATGTTTTTTAATTTATCCATACTAACTAGCTTGATCCTACGCATGTATTTATGTATAGACAAATAATTCTCTAAATAATTAGTATAAACTTACATAACATTATGTAGGTGAATTGTTTAAATAATATGATAACCTTTGTACAATAAACTATTAGAACGCGACAGTCTGAATTGTTGTAACTTTTGCAACTTAACTTGGCAAGAACTAAAAATTTGGTAAATTATAACTTTCCTGTTTATTTATGCCAAAAAAAATTATAAGTGACTAGTCAAGTGTTTATTCATTAGTACAAAATAATATTAGTCCGCTAATAATCTAAATCTCAAGTTTGTTATAGATGTCCTATTATTATTGTATTTAGGTAACTATATTCTTTGAATTGTATTGTAAGTCTATAAAGACAGGACTTTAATTGTCGTTGTATCGCCAAAACTATTAATTCCTTGGCGATTATGCTAGGAGCTAATGATTCGAATCATTCTCACGCTGCCTTACTTATGGTCTGATTTACGTTTGTATCACAACTGATGTCATTTATTAAAGTACCTATTTCGAACAAGTTTGTTTTATTTATTTTTAACCATATTCTAGTTTAAGTTCTAATAAAATTAAATAGACTAATATTATTATCGTCATCATCATCATCAACAACTCATCGCCGGCGCCCGGCCCGCTATTGAGTACGGTCTCCCAAGTCAATGCTATGGCTCGATTGCTATAGAATGACAGCTACAATGTCACGATCGCAAACCTCGGGCTTGATTGACGCTCGCTCACAAGTGGCTATAATGCATTGTTAAAATAAGAATACCATCAGTTTTTTAAAAAACTCCCAAAACAGGAGGTTAGTAAGATTTAATTTGAAATACGTCGTCGGTATAATACACATTGGGGCCGATTCTCTAGTACACAATCTCTAAACTAAACTAAATTAACAGGTCTAAGTCTAGTGCTTTCCTTTTCCGCAAGCAACATTATGAAAGGGATAGCAATAGATTTAGACGTATTTTAGTTTAGTTTAGAGATTGTGTACAAAGGAATTAAACAATATGTATTATAGGGGAATTCAGTACCTATGCTGATCCCCCAAGTAAAATGGAAATTTCTCTTTTCTGGCAACCTCACATCATGGCGCTGACAGCTGTCGAATCCAATGTCATTTTTAAATTCCATCAATGACTTCTGTCAAAAAACATTTGCATATGTACTACACCACACTTGTTTACATTCTATTTTCTTGTAGTTTTTTGTTTTAAATAAAATCTAACTTTGTTTTTATCACCGTAAAATCGCTTGTTTACAAAAGATAATAATCACGTTTATCTGTACTTACATTATAATTTACTTTGCAACAAATAAATTTCAAGGAACAAGACGTGTTATTAAAGTTACTCTGCTCTTTTATTTTCCTGTTCTGGTTTTCACTTACTTAATTATTCCGTTTTGTTTCTAGTCCAAAGTCTAATATTGGTACTGACTGTGCGAGCTACTGTGTTGTTAGGTCCGCGTATTGATCTTTGTACTTCGTAAAGTTAGCTCATATTAGGAAGGTAAGTGATGCTTATCAATTGTATAATTTGCAATAAAAAAACTTTACTTACAAAACTGCTTTTAATTGCTTGTAAAATTAAATTAATTGTACCTACTGCAGTTTTAATAATAACTGCAAAATGATTTCCTTTTTTTGATAAATATTTTGCAGTTTTAAATTACTACCTAGTATGTACCCATGTTATGTGAAAGTGTGTTTGTTTGTCCTTCAATTACGTCACAATGGAGGAACGGATCAACATGATTTTTTACATGGATATAGTTAAATACCTGGAGAGTGACATAGCCTAATTTTTATCCTGGAAAATCAGAGTTCCCACGGGATTTTTGAAACCTACATCCAGATAATGAAGTCGCAGGCATAAGCTACTTGTTAGTAACTTTTAATTTTATATATAAGTATTAAGTAATTTTTTTTCAGCAATACAAAAATAACAATGTCGAACGTCTTCCGTCGTACTGTGTACCTTGTAGTAAATAAAACAAAACAATTGTTACCATTGTCTCGTCATAAAAGTACAGAAGTGAATATTCTAAAGTCTGTTTATCAAGAAGTGGAAGGGGTTAACCATATCACAGTCAATGACTTTGCATGGCAAAACTTGGACAGATGGCCTGACAAAACTCTAACTGTGAGTACCTATAGTGAAATATTTTTAATAACTAGTATTAGCACATTTAGCCTTTGCATCACAACAGGTAGAGTAAGATTTACGATTTAACCATAACGAGCCTCAATAGCTCAACCGGTATAGGAGTGGACGGATCAAACCCTGCGTGTTGCACTATTGTCGTACCTACTCCTAGCACAAGCCTGACGCTTGATTGGAGAGGAAAGGGGAATATTAGTCATTTGTGGTTAAAGAATTTTATTCTCAAAAGAAATCAGATATACAAATTTCACTTAATGAGAAATTATAGTAACAAAACTTAAACTAATTTTATCTTTCGGCACAGCGCGGTGGCAAGCAACAACACGATCGTAAAAATAGCGGGTAGTATAATGTATGGCAATGCTCATACACTTTGCCATTTAACATGGCTAATATTCTTTTTTCTTAAAAAAAAAAAAGCTATGCTCTTACATCAAAACCTTGTAGGTACCTCAGAAGTCCTTAAAAATAACTGTACAGATATTATTGTTATTTTAGTACATCCATTCTAATGTTTTATTAATGGCAGTCTATGTGTTAAGTACCTTTAATGGTTCAACTACTGAGTTGTACTTGATGTGCACAGTTTGATCTAGATCGATCGTGACAATCCATACTAATATTATAAATGCGAAAGTATGTCTGTCTGTTTGTCTGCTAGCTTTTCACGGCTCAACCGTTCAACCGATTTTAACGAAATTTGGTACAGAGATAGTATGCATCCCGGGGAAGGACATAGGCTACTTTTTATCCTGGAATATTGAAGAGTTCTTCATCACCTCATCTTGTATTTTCTATATCTGGGAAAAAGCCTAATAAAGCCAAAACTTTAAACAATTTTTTTCCATAGGTATGTGCTGCAACAGGCCATGGTTACACATACGCACAAACCCACAGGATGTCGATATCATTTGCCGCATCCCTTCTCTTAAAGCTGAAGCTGCGTAACGACGATAAAGTAGCTGTTATATTACCAAATGTGCCAGAATACCCTTGTGTAGCGTTAGGCATACTAGAGGCTGGCTGTATTGCTAGCATGATGAACCCTGCTTATACAGCTCGTAAGTATTCTCTATTGTTTTATTTATTTTTTATTGTAATTGAAATAAAAAATATTGCGCTGGAACCATGTCTCATTAACATCGAAATGACGTAATTTTGACGTCAGCCGAAATAAAAATATACCATCAGCTCGAAACTTCAGTCTAGTGCTGACGTCTTTACAATGGCGGCCACGCGCATCAGCAATTTGCGGGACTTTTAAAATAGCACTATCCGGCTCGAAGGACCAACTGTAAAGCACAGCACCTTATACCTTTGGATCGATAAATAGTTTGTTTCGATATTACAATATTTTAAAATAGTAACACGTTTTGTTATTACAATTTTTTTGTATGTGTAAAAAAATATATTTTTGCTTCTTTCACATAGTTGAGTAGGTATTTCCGTTAATCATCTTTTTTAATTTCAAAGAACAGAACATTTAATAAAAGTGTGACAGACACATTGAATTTTAAATTGATAGCCGTTGTCTGGTCATATTGATTTAGGCATACCAAATCTTAATAAAGTTTGGGTCAATTGCTTCATTATTTTTTACCAACATATTGTCATAAAATCTTATGTCCCCTTGAAAACCCCCAAATACGCTATGTTGACAGATCAAACTTTGTTTACAGATGAACTAAAAGTACAACTAGAACTAATTGAATGCAAAGCAATAGTATCATCAAAACTATCATACCCAAATATCATAGAAGCTCTTAAAGAGTTAAAGCTAAATATACCAGTAATACTCATAGACAATGATAGTCTACCAGAAGGGACGATAAAGTTCGCAGAGTTCGCTGAAGATTTAGGCATAGACACAGATTGTCTAAAGAAAGTCAAAAGGAGTACCAATGATGTGGCGATACTGCCGTTCTCTAGTGGTACAACCGGGTTTCCTAAGGGTGTAGTGTTGACACATAAAAGTGTTAATGCCATGAATAAGATGATATTTGATCCAAAGATTATTGCTGTTGATGAAGCATCTGGTAAGTACTTTGTTAAAACACAAAAAATCTCTAAAAAAACTGAAATTCACGCGAATGTTCCATTATTTTATTATTCAAAAGCATTTTGTAAAAGTTCATTTTCATTTATTCATCTCAATCTATCGCTGGTCCACTACTGAGTAGTCCACCACGCTGACCAAGTGCGGATTGGCAGACTTCATACACGTTTAAAAACATTATGGAGAATTGTCAGGCAGGCAGGTTTCCTCACGATGTTCTTCTTCACTGTTGAGATGCGTGCTCGGGATCGAACGCGAACCTCTCGAATAGGAAATCGATGGAATCGTGGTGAGCGGTGTGGTTTTTTTATGGAGAGGTCCCGGGTTCGATTCCCGGCAGAGGAATTTTATAATTTCTAAATTTTCTCTGGTCTGGTCGAAGAGATGCCAAGTGATTTAGCGTTCCAGTATGATGCCATGTAGTAAACCAAGGAGTTTAATAAAAAACTGCCATACCCCTTCCAGGTTAGCTCGCTTCACTCGTAGACTGCATCATCACTCACCACCAGGTGAGATTCCAGTAAAGCGTTAATTTGTATCTGAATAAAAAAAACATTGGCTAGGCAGCGTGTATTATTGCCCAATACAATAAGTGAGCGGGACAGAGTACAGTTTTACTTCTGCCGGCCATTTATCACGCCTTTTACATTTTACGCATACTCACTTAGCATATGTGTTTATACCCAGCTACCCACCAATCAGTGCTGCCAGCAGTGTTGCCATTCTTCCATATATTCGGCTTCAACTTGCTCATGATGAACCTGATGGGGAGAGGCGCTAAACTGGTAACATTGCCCGTATTCAAGCCGGATCTATTCCTAGAAGCCATTGTGAAATTCAAAGCACAGCATTTGTACATAGTTCCACCAATGGGTGAGTTTTGTAGATATATACCTGCAGTGCGACAAGGCTATCTTGGCGCGTGGCTAAAATTGGAACTAACGTTGCCGTCAAGTGTCCCCTTTGTTCTTGTTTGAATATTCTAAATTGTTCTAAAACATCGCCCTCTGTTAATGTCATTGAAGTGACAAGATAGCCTTGTCGCAATCCGTACCCTTATATAATGCGAAAGTGTGTTGGTTTGTTGGTTTGTCCTTCAATCACGTCGCAATGGTGCAATGGATTGACGTGATTTTTTGCATGGGTATAGATAAAGATCTGGAGAGTGACATATGCTACTTTTATCTCTCGGAAAATCAAAGAGTTCCCACGGGATTTTTAAAAAACCTAATTCGTCGCGGGCATCAGCTAGTGTACTTATATTTTATCAATCAGTAATTTCTGATGTGGTTGCCTCTACACACATTTTGAGAACGCACGCGCCATATTTTCTCTTATGTCAACAGTACTGTCGAATAGTGTACAATAGTACCCGCACGGTACGGAATAGCGCGGCTGACCCGCGCTGTCGCACGCCGGGTTAACGCGGGGGCTGAGCGGGTGTGCAGTGCTTCCCCGTCCACATTGCCATCTCGACCTGTCGCGTACTATACCTATTTACATAATACCTATTCAACGCGCTTTTGGACAATAATGCACAATGGGACCCATTAATGATGGGTCTATAATACTGGTTCGGGAGTTACTGAAGTACGCTGAGAGCATTGCATGAATATGTCATTCAATGTTCTCAGCGTACATATTCAAAATTCTTTGATCTTTTATCGTTTTGTATTTTATGTCTTTTTTCTTGTACCTTTATTTGTATTTAAATTTATTATTAATCATCTAGTTAGTGTAAGTGGCACTGCCGTTCTAATTAGATATAAAATAAATAAAATAATAGTAATAAATAATAATGATTATTCCTAAGTGCGGTTGTGAACTGATCCGTGAAATCACGGATTACTTAAAAATACGAATTGAATGAGAACGTATTTGTATGACGGCCACTCAAGGCCACACATGAAGAATCACGGATACGAACCGAATACGGATGAGTGCACAAACGCCCTTAGTCGCCCTAAAAATAATATTCAAAACTTTTTCGCAATCAGCTGTTCCTAAGTGCAGTTAGAACGACGATAAATAAACCTTGATGATAGATTACCTTAATCACGTAATGCGGTAATTTATATCAGGATTGTTATTTTTTATTGTCGTTTTTGTTATCTTGCATCCCACGTAGGTACAAGCAACCGACCGGTTTTTAGGATTCCGTACGTCCGCATGATAAAACTGAACCTTTATAGTATCACTCGTCTGACTCTGTCTGTTTGTCTATCCGCTCGTTAAATATAAACCTATAAGAAGTCTATGGTCTTAAAATAACATAACATTAATCTCAATGGCATGCGTATTGCGTACACATCGTACGGAACTCTGCCCGCGCGAGTGTAACTCACACTTGTCAGGTTTTTGTTCACTGAAATGCCAACAAGTTTCTTGAGTAGTTATGCTATATTTTTTTTTATTTTTTTATTTTATTATGCATTATGCTGAGCTGTACACCCATTTGAGGTGGTGTCACAGATGAAAATGTTACATTTGTACTTTGTTTTTATCTGTGACACTAACAACAAATAAATTCATTTTCTTTCTTTCTTTCTTTCTTTATATACTCTATCCAGGAAAAGCAGTCAGTATACCGGGTCTCTCTGTTACGTAATCCCATACAACTAACTGACAGAGCCAATAATCTCAGTGGACGTTTACCATTTTGAGACACCAACCAATGGAAACAATGTTTTCGTTTCGAATTTCGAATATTTTTGAAAACATTTTCGAATTTAATTTCGAAAGTTTTTGAAAACATGTTTGTGATTGGTTAGTGACTCAAAATGGCCACTGAGATTTTTGTCTCTGTCCATTTGTATGGGATTACGAAACCGAGAAAATTCTTACGATGGATAGACTTAATAGTGAAGAACAACAGCTCAAAATCTCCACGACTCAATTAAAAATAGATACATAGTTGTTTGTTCCAAACTTAATTGCTTTTTAACAATGGGGCTGATTCTCTTGTACACAATCTCTAAACTAAACTAAATTAACAGGTCTAAATCTAGTGCTATCCTTTTCCGCAAGCAACATTATGAAAGGGATAGCAATAGATTTAGACGTCATTTTAGTTTAGTTTAGAGATTGTGTACAACGGAATTAGCCACAGTAGGTATCTTAATCATATTGCTTTTTAATCATACCTATTGGCTATTATTTTTATTATGTGTTAATCGACTGGTATATTATTTGTTTGTAGTAGGGTTAGTATGAGATTTTACTTCTTGCTAACGTTTATAGAATTCGAACGTCGAAACACACTAAAGGTGTTGGTGCACTGATTCATATTCGATTCGTATTCGGTTTCGTAAAGATACGATTCTAACTGGCGTCAAACAAAACGTGCTTGTGTGATCAGATGATTCGTATTTTGTCGGATTGGTATAAATACGAACGGAATTAGTGCACAAGCGTACATACATTCTGTATGAAGGCCACTACGAATCGTATTTTTACGAAACGAATACGAATAAGTGCACAAACTCCCTAACATCAGAGATTTAAAGAGTAGGTATAATAATATACATATACTGTGCTAGCTTGTGCCCGCCCGCTACGTCATAATAGCTATCTGCATGCCAAATTTCAGCCCGATCCGTCCAGTAATTTGAACTTTGCGTTGATAGATCAGTCAGTCAGTCAGCTTTTCGTTTTATATATTTAGTTTTATTATTGCAGCGGTGTTCTTGGGCAAGCACCCAGCAGTAACACCGCGTCATTTGGAAACTTTAAAGGACATAGTTTGCGGTGCTGCTCCCGTTTCAAAGAGTGATGCTGAAGCTATCCTTGCGAAAAAAGTGAGTATAGAATCAGACCGGCGGGGTGATTACGTAAAACGTTGCAGTAGCGACAGCAACGCGACAGCAGTAGCAATGCGGGAATAATTCTGCGCGGACGAAGTCGCGGGTAGCAGCTAGTCATTTATATTATAATTTGTTAAAAAAAATGTAATAGGTATTTATTTATCATTATTATTTTGCGGTTGGTAATAATGAGATAGTGAGATTATAAATTGAGTTGTCTAATACGAATATTTTGATAAGGAGTGCAAAAATAAAATAATTTCATAGACGTCCATTGCTGTGCTGGACATAGGTCTCTTGTAGGGACTTAGTTATGTTTGAAAAGTGACACTCTCACTCAAGCACAAACGACCAATTCATCGATACTAATATTATAAATGCGAAAGTGTGTCTGTCTGCCTGCCTGCTAGCTTTTCACGGCCCAACTTTTTAACCGATTTTGATGAAACTTGGTACAGAGTTAGCTTATATCCCGGGGAAGGACATAGGTTACTTTTTATCCCGGAAAATTGAAGAGTTCCCACGGGATTTCAAAAAACTAAAATCCACGCGGACGAAGTCGCGGGCATAATCTAGTCATTTAATATGTCTTTCAGAAAGGCCTAATCTTCCGTCAAGGCTACGGTCTGACGGAGACCAACGGCGGCATATCCGTGGGACACAACAAGGACACCAACCACGCGGCGGTCGGACACAACTTCGCCGGCTCGGAGGTGAAGATTGCCGATTTGAACACACAGGAAGCTTTGGGATCTGGAAAGGTAAAAAAAGTTTCATGTGTTTATAGGTCCCGCAAATTGCTATTGCGCTGGAACCATTGTCTCATTTACATCGAAATGTCGTCATTTGACGTATATTTAAGAAAAATATACCATTAGCTTGAAACTTCAGTCTAGTTCTGACGTCACTAAAATGGCGGCCACGCGCATTAGCAATTTGCTGGACTTATGTAGCTTATGCCCGTGCATTCGTCCGCGTGGACTACACGAATTTCAAAACCTATTTCACCCCATTGGGCTTGGATTTTCACATATCCTTGTTCTACATCATAACAGCTATCTGCATGCTAAATTTCTTGCTAAAATGCCTGATCTGTCCAGTAGTTTGAGCTATGCGTTGATCAATCAGTCAGTCAGTCAGTTTCCTTTTATATAGATTCTCATGTAAATAGCGGACCTTAAGCCATGAAAAATTTGCGTATCCATTACTTTTCAGGAACTGAAAAGCTACTAATCAACTATCAACTTTGTTGTTGTAAAGGTGGAAACATATTATCGAATGTGTCCGTAAGCCGCAGCTGACAGCCGCGACGGATAGGTGAGTTGTTTGGGACGCGGTGTGGACGTCCGATAGAATCCTGGCCCATTGGATGTTTTTGTCAGCCGAAAACGCTCGGATGTCCCAAACGACTGCCCACCTTTCAGTTCCAACCGTCAGCCACGGCTACGGATACGTCCAGTAGTTTGTCTGACAGTCAAACTACTGTCTGTCAAACAGTCTGTTGAGTCTGACTTAACAATCATACGTCAAAAAGAAGTAATTGTTCTTGAAAAGTAGTTTATAGAATTCGCATTTTTGTTTGTAGCAGCCATCGAAGGTTTGGAGCCTTAAGGCTAAGCTGTTAAGGTTTTATTAGATGTGTAAAATTTCTGCGCTATATACGTCCCGCAATTTGCTAATGCGCGTGGCCGCCATTTTAGTGACTTCGGCACTAGACTGAAGTTTCGAGCTGACGGTATATTTTTATGTCAGCTGACGTCAAAATGACGTCATTTCGATGTTAATGAGACATATGTTCCAAATTGTCTGAATCCATAAAACCCTAAGGAAATCCATTCCATTTTCCAGGAAGGTGAAATCTGGTATCGAGGTCCAAATCTCATGTCAGGGTATTATAAGAACGAAGCAGCGACTAGAGAAGTGCTTACGGACGACGGCTGGTACAAGACTGGTGACATCGGCAAATACGATGACAACGGCTATTTGTATGTCACTGATAGACTGAAGGAGCTTATTAAGGTAATAGAAATATAAAGAAATCTCATGCCAGGGTATGATAAGAACGAAGCAGCGACTAGAGAAGTGCTCACGGACGACGGCTGGTACAAGACTGGTGACATCGGCAAATACGATGACAACGGCTATTTGTATGTCACTGATAGACTGAAGGAGCTTATAAAAGTAATAGAAATATATAGAAATCTGGTATCGAGGTCCAAATCTCATGTCAGGGTATTATAAGAACGAAGTAGCGGCTAGTGAAATGCTCACGGCCGACGGCTGGTACAAGACTGGTGACATCGGCAAATACGATGACAACGGCTATTTGTATGTCACTGATAGACTGAAAGAGCTTATTAAGGTACGAAACTAGAGTCCGCCTGCGGCCCGGCTTTTTTTTTTTTGAAATTTCAAAAATCCGGCCTTATTCCTTGTCTAAATTATAAAGGGAACATCTGTGCTAAATTTCAGCTTTCTTGGTTCAACGGTTTGGGTGGAGCGTTGAGGAGTCAGTCAGTAAATCAGGACTTTTCTTTTTACTGTATGAGATAAACACTGGGGTCTGAATAAAACTGAGAAAATGTAGCACCGTGCCAGCCGCATCCGAAGGATATTTGCACAGAGAACTCTTTTCTCTGTCTCTAACTCTCACGTTATTCGCAATACTATAAGTTAGAGAGTATTCTTCAAAAAATATTTACGTATTTTCCAGGTAAAAGGGTTCCAAGTCCCCCCTGCTGAACTAGAAATGATTCTCCGAACGCATCCGAAGATCCTCGATTGCGCCGTTTTGGGAATCCCCGATCCAATCAGCGGGGAAGTCCCCAAAGCTTTTGTAGTCACCCAATCAGGACAGACTGCGAAAAGCGAGGAAATCCTGGAGTATGTTAATAGTAAAGTAGTCGCTTTCAAGAGGATAAAGGACGTTCAATTTGTTGATACTATTCCTAAGAATGCCGCTGGTAAGATATTGAGGAAGGATTTGAAGGCAAAGTATTGTTAGCCCAAAATGTGACAAATCATTTTAAAACTATAGAAACAAAGACAGACGACGTAAATATAATGTGTACGAAATGAGATCTCACTCGCCATTTTAACTTTGTGTCAACTATCATGTCAAAAGACGATGTTAGCCTTTATTTTAAAGCCGTACTTTTGACATGACAGATGACACACAGAGTTAAAATGGCGAGTGAGTTCTCTTTTTTACGGACTATTATACTGTGTCAATTTCATGTTTATAAAAGCTAGCGCGCACCACGGAAAATTTCCGTACTTTTTTCAGCAAAACTACATAGAACTACATAGAAGTGCGCGCACTGCGGAATTAATTCCGCACCGGATTTTCATAGATTGAAATTCAAATTTGCGAATTTTAAAACGCACCGCAACTCACCGCACCGTGGTGCGCGCTAGCTCTTATCAACTGTCAATTTTTTTGAGTATCAATATAACTAACCCATGCCCATTGATTGTATAATGTCTGGAAGATCGAAGAAGACATCCAATATCGTTTACGAAAAATGTAATTAATACCTACTCATAGGATATACTCAGTAGGGTTACAACTTGTACTAGTTCCGGCACAGCCCTCGTGCTAACCCGGTGCGGGTATGCGGGACGTTCCCCCGCCTTATACCCCGATTGCCATCTCAACCTGTCGCGGACTATAGGAATGAATTTTTGCATTATTCGAAAATTATATTCTGTGTATTTTCGGCGATATTACAGCCATAGGTTAGGGTCATAGGTTACCAAAACTCGCATAAACCGCCGATTCGCACCCTTAATTAAGAGTCATTTAAATTTAAATTAAGTAATATGTAAGTAATTTTCTAATCAAATCGACTGTATACGTAAGGAATAACTTTATTTTACTTAATATTATTATGATATAATTATTACTACAATATTGACGAGATGTATGCATTTATTATATTATCATATTTGTATTAAAATATTTTCGTATTCGTCCTGTTTACAAATACACTAAAACTAATAGTATATTAAGGCTGTGAAAACAGTTTTTATGTATATAATCGTTTACGTAATTTATGAAGTTTATATACAAAGAATTTTTGAATGAAGCTTTTTATCAAAGTTTTTTATCGAAACTTTATATTGTAAAGATGATTTTACAAATTTAAATCAATCTGTGTAAATTATTTTACGATATTTTTATTTGTATAAAAGGTTTTCTAAGTTTGTTATGCCTACCTAAATAAGATGTTTAAATATATTTTTTTAAAGTATAGATTAAGTCGTAATATTAAGTCGTAATGATAATTGATAAGTCTCCCGTGTAAGTTTAAGGACTTTAACGCTGTTACTTAAGACTAAAATAACTGGTCGAGTGCGTGTCATAACTTAGAACTCGCGTGAGGTAGGGTTTTGTAGCCATGCTAGTTGCTAAAAATTTTGGCGGCCATTATTTCCAAAAACTAAAAAAACTTAGTAAGATCTAACTCGAGGGGGTAAACCGAATTTTTTTTCGACACACGCTTTCATGTTCAGTACGCTTAGTACGAGATTTTGTCTCACCAACGTTGATAGTATTCGAGTAACGAAAACATTCCGTATTATAGTAAACTGGATCTTAAACTACCTTGTTTTAAAGCTCAAGTTTGTCTACACATCTACAGCCAGCGCTCCAAGCGGAAACGTTGCGAAATTAAAATCAGTGGCATTGAATTTTCGACTTCAATTCAAGGCTCTTTAGGTCCATTTTACTTTGATGGTATTGTGTTTCGATTCTCGACTTCTAGCAACGTTTGGTGGGACGTAAAATCTTATACTAAGCGTACAGGAGGTCCCCTGTTTTTTTTTTTCAAAATTTGCGGTACTTAGGTTTTTATAACCTAAATAAATATTTGCACACTGTCGGTGACAGTCGATTGTGTAAGGGACTGTTGTGTTATTGTTAACTTGTTATGCCCACAATTTTGCAAATAAAACATTTATTTATTTATTTATTTATAATTCTAACTAAGTATACAGAAAGTTTCCTTGTTTTCCTACAAAACTCATCCGTTATTAGGTTTCTTTAGACCGCATCATCATTAATTGACACCAGCAGCTGCTCGATTGTGGTCTAATTGGTTGATGCTCGCTCACAATTGGCTACAATTCATTGTTGCAACAAGAATACCATTAATTCAGCCAATCACAACAATTGTGATATGATAATCATAAAATTTTGTGCGTTTTGCATCTATATTCTATTTACTTATACGAATCGTTATTCATTAATTATTATTATTAATGTAAGTAGGTATGGAATATGGTGTATATTTTTTTATAGTTGGTTAGTTTTACAGCTTACTGTGGACTGAAACAAATTTGAAACATACATAATTGTTATCTAGTTAAAAAATTATAAACGTTTTACCATAGATATTGGTTTCGCTACGCGTTTTACTATGAACCGATTTTTCCATTTTTTTCGCCATTAGGTATTTGCATTTCTAAACTTTACCTTTTTGAAAATGGAATTTATTTGGTCGCTATTTAACTATGTCCCGTTTTATCACATAATTTTTACAAAAAATAAGTTAAAAAACGTGCATGGCATTGATTTATCATGGTAAAGGGCCAAAATAATGCATTTTGTACATCACCTAAAATTGTTGTGGTAAGACGGTTTTTTTTAAATTTTGCAATATTTTATAATAAGTTAACTGCCTAATATATTTTGTAATATTATTTTGTTAATATTGTATTGTTACCTTGTTATACAAAAATGATGTGTGTTAGTTGATTTTTATAAGAAAATAAATTTTATTATGACTTTTTATTTAGGGTTTCATTTATATTATTCAACATCTTCTTTTCGATGTTCCACAGACTCCATACATATTTAGTCCGGCTGAGTTTGTTGTGGGCTTCTTCTCAGACCAGGGCGCGTTTGGAACTGAAGTGTAGAGGTTTATGATGTCCTTTAACTGTTTATGTATTGGCGTTATAGCGACCCATTTTTTTTTGCATGTAAAGTCAATGGGAGAACCTCAAATGATTTTTTTTTTGTATGGTTTGAGGCGGGTTGAGCCACCGCCATAACATATTGGAACTCTAGTACTTACAGTGTGCACCAAACAAGTAGTCCAATCTGAACACGAGCCGTATGAAAAGTGCGACAAGGCTATCTTGGAGCGTGGCGAAAATCGGAACTAACGTTTCCGTCGAGGTGTCCCCTTTGTTCTTGTTTGAATATTCTAAGCCTTTGTTCTCCAACAGCGCCCCCCTGTCGAATGTCAATTCAACTGCCAAGAGAGCTTTGGGTATATTCTACAAAAACATTTCAACCGGGCTTGAGTAATCAATCGTTACTTGTATTGTACCAAATGGTACCTTGTACCAAACATTACTTCCATGAATATAGCAACACTATCATAAGTTAGATGTTTCTCAGTCCGTTAGGTAGGTATCGCAAGCATTCATTTCATAAATAACCGCCATGTCCCAACTTTAGATTGGTCAACTTCTTTTGCGCGCACTGTAAGGTCTATCCATCATCATCATCGTCAACAGATAGACGTTTATTGCTGGACATAGATCTCTTGTAGGTAGGAACACACGCCATGGTCTTGCGCCGCCTGAATCCAGTGGCTCCCTGCGACTCGTCTGATGTCGTCCGTCTCAGTGGGGGGTCTTCAAACGCTGCGGCTTCCGGTGCGAGGTCGCCATTCCAGCACCTTGGGACTCTAAGATCTATCAGTTTTCCAAACTGCCATGACCACTAGCTTCGCAATGTCGGTTACTCCAGTTCTACGGATCTCCTCATTCCTGATTTGATCTACATGATCAAATCAGGAATGAGGGCTTGTGTTAACAACAACAATTATTGACGTAGGTAAATAGAGAGTAAATAAGTTGAACTGTTCGGTAATCATCATCATGAATCCATCGCCGGTCTATTACTGAGCACAGATCTCCTCTCAGAATGAGAATGGTTTAGGCCATAGTCCGCCACGCTGGCCAAGTGCGGATTGGCAGCCTTCACACACCTTTGAGAACATTATGGAGAACTCTCTGGCAGTTCTACCTAAACAAGCAAAATGTGTAGGTAGATTCTAGGCACGTTATTTTTTTGGTTTAAAAATAGCTTTGACCTACTGCTACTCAGCATGCCATCAAGGTCAAATTAAAGGTTTTTTACTTCATTTATTTTGTAAATATACTAAGGCTGAGATCTATAGAGCGCACTTTGACTTTGCTTAGACTTAAGATTGAGTTAAAACGAGACAGATTTATGTACATCTGAGAAATATAGGTACATCTGTCTCGTTTTAACTCTGACTTAAGTCTAAGCAAAGTCAGAGTGCGCTCTATAGATTTCACCCTTAGTCTTCATTTTGGCTTTTCAGATTAGAGTTAAGACGACAAGATGCAATCTAAAGAAAGACGTCAGCCTAAGTAATGTACATAAGTAGGTACTTATCTACCAATCGGTCCATCATACAGAATCAATAAAATAAATGGGTTCGTACCTAAATAATCCGCAAAAAAACCATGAATCAAACGCGCATTCTGATTCTTTCATTAATTTTAACTGAGCTTGCTACTTTGACTTTGCTCAGACTTAAGTTTCAAGTCTGAGCACAGCCAAAGTAGACCAACTGGGATCTTAATGAAGCTAGTAGGTATAGATCCTAGCCCGAGTATCTAGCAGCTGCTGGTAAAGACTATACCTACTATAAGTTACTACTTAGACTAATTTTTATTTATTTTTATCATAATCATAATCATTTATTATAATAATACAGTAAAACTATACTTAGAAATATCATTAAATTATTAAACATAGACTTATATAATATTGTGTTTATCTTTCGTGTTGTGAACCCTACTTAGAATTCGCACTAAAAATCCGCGATATTGACTTTTAATTTGCAAGCAACTATTATCAGTTTGCATAACGCTTCCGCGGTTTAGCCTCGCTACATTGAGACGGCCAGCGACCGCTCAGTTATTTTCGTGTCGCGCTAGAGCATAGGTACGCGTGAGTTTCCGAGAATGGCGCGAAAATTGTGTTTACGGCAAATCAGAGAGTTGAAGTCACTCCGGAAGCTCTCCACCAGTGTTGCGTCCAGGAAAAATGAGGAGTTCATCATCAAATCGCCTCTTGGCGACGTTGAAGTCCCGAAAATGAGGTTTTTGGACCGAGTGTGGAAATATTCGGCGGGATTTCAGGACCACGTAGCTGTGGTAAGTTAATAGAAAAATTAAAAAATTGGGAATAATGTTTTGAGTGAATTAAATAAATTATTTGATTTAAAATAATGATTTAGGAAAGAACTATCGAGGCGAGCCTTCTTGATAACTAGGTCATAGGTGGTAGGTAGCAACTCAGCATTTATACTCGTACTATGAGTTGTGAGATATTGATATTGTGAGTATAATTTGGTATAGGTATGTAATGTACCTAACTGAAATACAGAATATGTAATAATACCAACGTAACTGAAAACAAAACGCACTTGGGCGCGACGAGCTTGCCGCGCGTCGCCGCCGTTCATCATCATGATCAACTCATCGCTGGCTAACTACTGAGAACGGGTCTCTTCTCAGAAAGAGAACGGTTTGGTCATAGTCTACCATAGGCCCATTGCGGATTGGCAGACTTCACAAACCTTTGTAAACATTATGGAGAACTCTCAGACTTGCAGGTTTGCCTCTCACGATGTTTTCCTTTACTGTTAAAATTACTTAAAACTCACAAAATCCGAAAAGTTTGAGAAGGCCGGGGATCAACCCCCGCCCCTCCTGAATAGGAGGTGGACGTCTTAACTACTGTCTCTTCTACCATTGAATAAAGTTGCAGACATCAGACTGCAATTAAATTTGAATACCTAGGTAATACTTATCTACCTATGTAATAACAAAACTATAAATTAATTAATAAGTCATTAAAGTCACGACAATAAAATGTAAATTACATAGGTACTTAGACTAGTTTTTATGAGACTAATTAAAATCGAATTGACTTCACACTGATCGAAGGAGTTCATTAAAAAAAATTAGGTACAAACCAATCAATAAGTCCCGCAAATTGCTATTGCGCTGGAACCATGTCTCATTAACATCGAAATAACGTAATTTTGACGTCAGCCGAAATAAAAATATACCATCAGCTCGAAACTTCAGTCTAGTGCTGACGTCACTAAAATGGCGGCCACGCGCTTTAGCAATTTGCGGGACGTATACCAGCTCGTGACTTATAGGACGTATACCTATGCAAGTAATTACAGCCTAAATAGCACTCGTGTATAGTGGTAAGTTTCCCTATTATAAAAAATAGGTAAGTAGGTAGGTATACCTAGTCTAGGAATCATCTAAGTAGGTACCTAAATAAAAAGTTCGCGAAGGCGGATATGGACTTTAGGTAATCCCGCAGCACTGGCTTCAAAGGCAGATTAGTCAAGTCAAATAAGTCAAATGATTTATTCAAAATAGGTAATAGGTACATTACTCTGTTTGATAGTCAGTCAGATGTTGGATTTGTAAGATAAATACTTAGTGGTGATAATTATTACGCAAACTTAAAACTCAAGCGACGAGGCTTCCAAACGCTCCCAGGTCTGAGAAGAGCCCACAACAAACTCAGCCGGGTATTCTTTTTATTATCACCACTTTACAAAATTATTTAAACTTATTAGAACTATCACATAGCCGTTAAGCAACTCATTCCCAAGCTATGCTTATCATTTAAATAATCCTTTACATTGTAATAGGATTATACAGTTTTTATTGATATCAACATCATAGGAATACCATAATACCAACTTAATCAGATTTTAAAAATATTTTTCCTTATAATATTTCATTGCCGCTTTTTTAGCCCAATTTATTTGAATTTAAAAAATGCTTCGTAATTGATGACTTGCAAGACTACAAGCGCTTAGTTTACTAACAGTCACTTCAGTACAGTACTATTGTATAATAATATAAATACCTAATTGTGATTAGTGTTCCTAATACATAGATAGAGCCAAATAAACTTTTATTTAAGTAGGTATTAGCTGCCCCGGCAAACTTCGTACCGCCTAACAGTCGACTCTTTTTCAGGATTTTTTTTAATTTTTCTCTCTTTTTTAAGAATATTATGAAAAAAGAATCGGTTCAGCTGTTCTCGAGATTTGCGACCAGCAACACATTCAGCGATTCATTTCTATATTTATAGAAAGATTTATTTATTTATTACACGTATAAATTTAAAGGTTGGTCTGTGGTACGAACCCCATGTGCGCGAGTCTGACTCTCACTTGGCCGGTCTTTTTTTCATACCTCTGTTTGACTGTAGGTAGGTTTAGATATTGTCTAGTATAAAACTAGTTTGAACTTAAGCGCGTAGTAGAATCAACGTTTTATTTTATTTACCTACTCCTTGAATAGGTACAATTAAGTAATAATAGGTATAATTTAATGAGTGTTCATATAAAAAGTTAATTTTATTTCAAACGTGTTGACTTTTGGCTCGTAGATATGCACTGCGTCATCACGTAACACAAAAAAGGCGTTGACGTCCTCAATAATATTATGTAAGTGGTTTAAAATTTTAGGGTCAGATGCACTTGCGTAGGAACTTCACCACAGTGTTTTTTCATCGATGTAGGTAATTTTTTTAAAACTGTGACTATGGGGTTATCCAAAATCATAGGAGATACAGGGAAACTGTCTTAAGAACCTTTTAGGCCTTTTTTTGAGAAAACAATTTGGCATAATATATTTTTTGGTCAAGCGTGAGTTGTCCATAAAAATGTAGCTGTAGGTACCTATTCCTTCCTCCTATTGTATGAAAAATATTTTCTTAAATTTGACCAACGTCTGCTGTCCCGATTTTTTTCTTTCGATACATGATACAATGAAATGATCCTTATATAAAACTGAGTCGATCGGCATTCAAAAAAATTTAGTCAATTTCATTGATTTTTATGGACAGCTCACGCTTGACCAAACATTTACTATGCCATATTCGTTTTCTCAAAAAGAGACCTACATAAGTAGATTAGTTTTATTCGTAAAAATCAACTATTTCCCATGGGATTTTTAAAAATCTAAATTCATCGCGGGCATCATCTAGCTAGTTTTAAATAAGTAATTGCCGCATATATTTATCGTTCTATAGAAAGAAAGACACGAGTTCGCTAAAATCGTATCTATTTTCTTTACCTATTGCAATTATCTTGAGTAGGGGCCTTGTCACTTGTGATAAGAAGTTGATAAAGAGTATGAGTTATCAGTTATCACATCTAAAAGCTAATCCAAACTGGCCTCCTTTTAAGTACTTTTAGCACATGCACTCAAAATACTTACTCATTCATCTATTAGGGTTCCGTATCTCAAAAGGTAAAAGGAACCCTTATACGATCACTTCGTTGTCTGTCTGCCGTGTCTGTCATAGGTTAGGTACTTCCCGTTGAACTAGATTCATGAAATTTGGCAGGTAGGTATGTCTTATAGTCACAAAGAATTCAACTCTGTGCTTATAGCACAAGTAAAGGAATAAATCCGAAAACCGTAAATTTGCTATAGCCGTGGAAAAAAATTAAAATGTGTTCATGAACAAATAATTAGTCTTTTCAATTTTCGAAGTAAGATAACTATACCAAGTGGGGTAGGTATCGTAAATGAAAGGGCTTTACCTAAGTATTTTTAACAGATTTTTATAAAAAGTGTGAAATAGGGGTTTGAAATTTGTGTAGTCCACGCGGACGAAGTCGCAAGCATAAGCTAGTCTTGAATAAAAAAACTGCTAACAACAGTCAATAAAATAAATTGACAACAAATTCATGGTGCCAATCTAAATTGGTCTACATGAGACACACCCACGCAGCCTTAGCACGACGCTAAGACAATTTCCCGCGGGACTTGAGTCGTAAATCTTGAGGTCGAGCCCACTCGTCGGTCAGTTTTGTCCTTTGCCGTACGACATTGTTTCAAGTACATATTCAACTAGGTAGAGTACTAGTTACTCAATAATTATGGGTTTCAATTTGCAGTCACACATGGCAACGTAGGTATTTGTGTTTACAAACTTTTTACAACCAATGTAAGATCTCGTGGACGTTCGCCTGTTAAAATGCAGAGAGCACTAAATTTTTCATTTTAAAAAAATTATATCTGCATCTTTGTTTAAATATTGTGATAAAAGGACGGAACACGAATTTTAAATTAAAGATTCTCAAGACTGGCACCTAAAGTCACGAGGTATGACAGTTTTAAATTAAATTAAGTTTGTCTGACCTTTCTTTTCACATTGGTAAGAAAAAGATGTGAAGACTTTAAAATTTAGTTGCGATCTGTATCAAATACCTGGAAAATCTAATGCCTGGCGTTTTGACATGCGAATTTTGTCCCACTTTGTTTGGGTGCGGAGATGATGCCCCATTTTGGTAGTTGAGTGTGGTTGTGGAGATCATGTATGTTGCAGTCTCAGTTCTCATACTATGACAGCGCTCGGGACTTGGTCACGGTCATGCTAAGGCTACGGGTCACAGTCATTGGACTGTGGACATTTCAGGACAAAGTCTCTAGATAGTTACGTCGTTTATAAGTTATTGACCTATATACTTAGCCTAGAAGAATGTCATCAATTAATTATTTAATGATTCAGCACTCAGTGTTTATTGAGTTCAGCGACCAATTTAAATGCCTACCTATTTCTCGATGATTGAATCTGCCTTCAAAACAATTCTATCAAAACGATGACGTCGTGTCCTTTGAAATGGCAAAAATAAACTTTGATTGAGTTTTTTATTATTCTTCTGGTGAGCTTTCGTGTGAACAAAGATTGTTTTTAGCTTCTTTATATTCATCTACGTGAGTGCTACGAAAAAAGCGGTCTCAGGCGTCGGCCTACTATTCTAGAGGCCGGGGGTTATGTGCATTATAAACCATTAATTAGTATTATCATTTGATTTAACGGCGAAGGAAAACATCGTGAGAAAATTTTCATGCCTGATGTTCTCTATAAATACTCAGCTGGTCAGATTTCACATACCTCTGTATGTGAAATCTGACCAGCGTGTTTTCCTATGGTTAAAATAAAACGTGC
This sequence comes from Maniola hyperantus, assembly GCF_902806685.2. Classification (NCBI taxonomy): domain Eukaryota; kingdom Metazoa; phylum Arthropoda; class Insecta; order Lepidoptera; family Nymphalidae; genus Maniola; species Maniola hyperantus. The sequence continues at coordinate 11,077,461 of NC_048551.1, forward strand.
CATTTTATATTTTGTGCCCGTGCGATGGGCTAGTATATAATACAAACTTTTTTAGCTAACGTAAAAGGTAAACGATCTTATCGCAAGAACGCATAAGCGACGCGTTATCAGAACATCATAATATCACGGCGCATAGGACGTTCTTATCGCGAAAAAGTTATAAAAAATCTGATTTGCACAGAAACCATACCATCGTACAAGAAATAACACTTTTTAATTCTTTTAATTTTCATGGCGGGTCCTTTTTTATTTTTTCTATCTTGGTTCGAAATCATTAAAATCATAAGATTATGGATAGGTACCTATAGTACGCGATAGGTTGAAACGGCATTCGGAGAGGGAACGCCCCGCACACCCACACAGTCCCCGTGCTCACCCGGTGCGGGTGACGTGCGGGTGTGAGTGGCGTCTCCCCGCTTCATACTCCGACCGCCCGCGCCGTCTGCAATGATGTAGTGGTGATAACCTTAAAACTTAAGTTACGAGGGTTATGTACTAATTATGTACTATGTAATAATTATGTACTACTCAATGGTTCCAAACGCGCTATCTCTCAATGGTGTGTGAAGTTTACCAATCCGCCCTGGGCCAGCGTGGTGTTGAATGGTCTAAAACCTTCTCATTTTGAGAGGAGACCCGGTCTCAGTAGAGGGCCGGGCGATGGGTTGAGTTGAGATAAGGATAACCATAGACTGAAGTCATCGGCCTTGACTCCACGGCCGCCGTTCGAGCTTGTTTTTATTTGTAAGCGCTGTAAAACTTTAAAAGGCCTGAATCCGGGGCCATAACTTACATGAAATAGGTATTTTAAAAAAACCGGCCAAGTGCGAGTCAGGCTCGCGCAACGAGGGTCCCGTACTACAGTCGTACTTTTTCAACATTTTGCACGATAACTCAAAAACTATGATGCATAAAAATAAATAAAAATCTGTTTTAGAATGTACAGGTGCAGACCTTTCATAATACCCTACTTGATATAGTTATCTTACTTCGAAAATTGAAAATACTAATTATTAGTTCATGACCACAATTTAATTCTTTTTGTGTGATGTAACCACAAATTCACGGTTTTCAGATTTTTTCCCCGAATGTCAGCTATAAGACCTACCTACCTGCCAAATTTCATGATTTGAGGTCAACGGGAAGTACCCTGTAGGCTTCTTGACAGACCGACAGACAGATAGACAAAGTGATCCTATATAAGGGTTCCGTTTTTCCTTTTGAGGTACGGAACCGTAATAACTACCACACATGCAACTAGGCTGTAGAATTCCGCATTCGTACTGCGTCGAGCTACGATCTAGATTCTACGAGCATGCTTGTTTTCAAAAGTTATTTTTATTTCCAGTCAATGTACCGATATGACCTTCCTACACTTTCACTAGTACGACGACCATTGTACAATGTACAGACATGACTTTCGCACTCTATTGTTCTACACAATAGGTAGGTACCACCTACATGAAGATTGTAGAGGACTTCTTCTTCCCAGGTATAACGTGTGGCTGGTATAATCTGCTAGCAAACTTTGCGTCGTATAAAGGTAACTAAGTTGCCGGAAGACGCAGCGTTGGAAGACCCCCCACTAGGTAGACGGACGACATCAGACGAGTCGCAGGGAGCCGCTGGATCCAGGCGGCGCAAGACCGTGGCGTTTGGAAGTCCCTACAAGAGACCTATGTCCAGCTGTGGACGTCTATTGGTTGATGATGATGATGATGATGATGAAAGGTAACTAGGTACGGTACATCTATCATCAGTGCATAAATTATTAAAATCGTGATAACCGATAGACTCTATTGTTGGACATAGGACTCTTGTAGGGACTTCCACAGTCCACACGCCACGGTCTTGCGCCGCCTGAATCCAGCGGCTCCCTGCAAATCATTTGATTTTGTTTGTCCACCTGGTAGAGGGGTTTTAAACGCTGTGCTTTCCGATGCTAGGTCACCATTCTAGCGTCTTGGGACCCCAACGTCTATTGATTTTCGGACTAGTGCTCTGCCTATTGCCACTTTATATCGGTACCCGGTTGCCACTTTACTGCTTATATCGGTAGCTCTGGTTCTCCTACGGATCTCTGATTAGATTTTCTGATTTGATCACTATTGAAACTCCAAGCATAGAACTCCATCACCCGGTGAGTCTGAGCTTTCATATTACGAGGCGAGGGTTAGCGACCATGTCTTGAAACTTTATGTCATCGCTAGCAATACGCACTATCCGAAGACTTTGGTCTTCAAGCACTGAGGAATTTTGGACGAGACATCTCGAAGCTTCCCGAATGCAGCTCAGAATTGGATTGGGCGGTTAACCTCTTTCTCGAAATTGGAATTCCTGTTCTCTATTGAACAAATAACAAAAAAAAAATGAGTTACAAATACGATGTCATTGCATGATGGAGGTGTCCAATTACTGTTCCTTGTAATCGGATTAAAATAAAATCAGTAATGAGTAAGCCCGGCTTATTTCTATCGGGCGTTGCTTGTTTTAAGCGAAGCCTTATCAGTGGGTTGGTACAGAAAAATAACTACATTGTGGTTTTAGGTATTACAAACCCACAATGTAGGTAGGTAGGTATTTTTCGAAGACATTCGACAAAAATTTCGTAGCTTCAGACCATTAGCGAGACCAATAATTCATCTAACTATGCTTCAGACATTCGATATAAACTACATACATAATAAAATACCTATCATAACATTTGACAATTTATTAAAGTTTTAGGGTATCTGACAAGCAGTGGCGTGCATCTGATAGAGGCATAAACGCACTGCTTACCCTTATTGTAATTAATCAATGCTTATTTTTCATTAAAACCTGCCGGAAAATAAGTTCATACCTAAATGCATACCCTGGCTTGAAATCCTGTGCACGCCACTGCAGTGACAAAGGGTTGCCACGACACTTGTGTCTGGCATGACGTGGTTTTTAACACTATTCCGAAGAAAATATATAAAAAAATTACACTTTGTAATACTTTGACGAACAATTTTTTACACCTTTGTTACCTACTTGTTATCTATCTGCCAAAGCCACGATGATCCAAACTTCATAGTCGCTAATCATTTTATAACTGTGTTGGAGACAATGCAGACACTTTCAGCTTTTATAAAATAACGAAGGTCTAGCCCTCACAGGCTCTTAGTCCATATTTTATATTGAGGTTTTAATATACGGACAGTCATCGTAGTAATCTATAAATACGTAAGTATACATGCCAATGTCCTGTTATCATTTTAGCGTTTTAGCACACACGAATTGATTAGGGCAGTTTTTTATGGATAATGATACGAATACGGATATATTTTATAGGCTTAATAGCCTACACGCGTAGTTGATAACAACATTTAATAGGGGGTTTAAATGAATAAAGATAAGATAACGAAAACCGCAAAGTATGCAATAATTTCATTAACACAAATTTTACTTAATTGGTTCGAGATTTCACTATAATCTTCATGCTACAATGTCTAGGAATCTTGGATGAATTTATTAAAAGATAGGAATACATACCTAGTACCTACAGTACACGGCAAATAATGTACATCGACCTTTAGAAGGAGATAGCGGATTTGTAGAGCATTGTCTCTGTCGTTGAGACTGACAAAACGTCATATAGGTATGAGTGACAAAGACAACGCTCTGCAAAACCGAAATGTCAATCTAAATGCCGATGTACATTATTTTCTGCCGCGTACTGTACTTCATCATCATCAACCCAACACCGGCCCACTGAGACTCATATTCAGCACAAGTGACCTCTCACAATGAGAAGGGCTTAGGCAAAGTCCACCACGCTGACCAAGTGCGGATTAGCAGACTTTACACAATTAATTTTGAGAAAATTGTGGAGTATTCTCATGTTACAGGTTTCTTGATGTTTTCCTTCACCATTACAGAAAGTGATATTTAATTGCTTAAAATGCACATATCTCCGAAAAGTTAGAGGTGCGTAGGTACCCAGGATCGATCCCTGGACTGGACTGGACCCCCAAATAGGAGGTCTTCATCATAACATTAAGCGGTGATAGCCTTATCACCGCTTTATACCTATTAGTCTAAATATATAAAAGGTAAAGGTGACTGACTGACTATCTGACTGATCTATCAACGCACAGCTCAAACTACTGGATGGGCAAAAATTTGGCATGCAGATAGCTATTATGACGTAGGCATCTGCTAAGAAAGGATTTTTGAAAATTCAACCCCTAAGGGTGTGAAATAGGGATTTGAAAGTTTTGTAGTCCACGCGGCCGAAGTCGCGAGATAAATTAATTTCTCTTGTCGATCAAATAGTAAACTATATCTCTTATCATAACATAATATAAAGTCTGACAGCAAGGTCGTTAATCTTCGGTCTGTCTGACTGCTTCGAACATTTTCTAAACCAGAATGAGGTTGACTACCTTAGACGGAGAGAAAGGAGCTAGTTTCAGGTATAGATATAGGTATGCAGACCGATACATTGTAAGCAATGTGTTCGTATAGTTTTTCTATTACTGTTATGGTAAAACGAATTTTTCCTTTTGGGTATCGACGATTCAATAAGTTTACAAAATATATTATTGCTTAAATAATTACTCTAGATTAGTGAAAAAGGGTAGATACTTACTTATCCAAAACAAAATTCGTCAAAATCCGAATAATATTATAAATGTGAAAGTGTGGATGTTTCGATGTTTGTTACTCAATCACGCAAAAACGGCTGAACGGATTTGGATGAAATTGGATGGAATGGAGATAGATTATACCCTGGATTAACACATAGGCTACTTTTTATCCCGGAAAATCAAAGAGTTCCAACGGGATTTTTTAAAAAAAATTCCACGCGGACGAAGTTGCGGGCATCAGCTACTGAGTAATAAATTTGCTGTCCAAGAAAAACCGGAAACACCTTATCACCCATACCCATTTAAATCTTAAAAATAACCTGTTATTTTCTTTTTTAGGAATGCGCTGAAACAAAGAAGAGCTATACATACAGAAAAGTTAAAAAAAACATGGCGATTTTCGCCACATCCCTGCGAAAGAAACTAGGTTTAAAAGAAAACGACATAGTTTCCGCACTATTACCTAATAGCCCGGAGTTCCCTATCGTTGCATTCGGTACGATACAGGCTGGATGCATATTTAGTCCTGTGAATCCTATTTATAAAGAAAGTAAGTACTTGAACCAAGCATTTTAAGATTTAATATTGCATTTTGGAAGGATATAACGAGGATATATCTGAGGGTAGGTACACAGTATTCAAGGAAATAAAATACCATTACTAGAAGGAGCCACAATTCTGCTATGAAGATGACGATGTACGGAAATGTTTGCAGAATAGGCTTGCGTTTGACTACCATATTTCTTGATATCAATGATGCATTTACCTACTTGTACTTGTTGTCTTTCTCTAAACTAAATTTAGAGTATCTGCATCCTCTTCTTTTTAATATTGCTAAAAAAGAACGGAACATGAATTTTACATTTAAAGACTCTAAATTTTAGTGCACGCTACAAAAAAGCATAGGTACGTTCGCGGTGCCTATCCTTTTCATAATATTATATTAGTAAGAAGAGGATGCGAATGCTCTAAAATTTAGTTGTGCTCAGAATAAGAACCACTTGTTGCTTTAAAATGTACTAATCAACTCCAAATCCACGCGGTTGAAGTCTCGTGGATTTCGGGTGCATAAAATTCTCGTGTACTTGATTTTCCGGGATAAATAGCTGTCTCTGTACCAAATTGCCTCAAAAACGGTTTAAAACAGATGGGTCGTGAAAACACAAACATACACACTTGTGTATTTTTTAAATTAACATTAAGTATAGGATTATCTATTAAGTGTGGATTGTACAAATTATAATGTGTTGTTTATGGTTCAAAATGAATTTGACCAACGAAAGTGTCCAATGAAGACTGAGAATATTTGAATAGAAAAATAGTAAAGCAAATAAAAAAAACAATTTATACCTGCTAAGTGTCTAGCGTCGTATATTCCTACGCGTGTAACAAATAGAGCAGATGGTTACTAATTCTATAAATAAAATTTAGAATTAGAACAAACTGAGACTAGCCTATAAATATAAAGGAGTCGTTGTACCATCTAAAAACTAGGTATTCCTTATGCTATTGCTAAAAGCAATATATTATACCATACTTACAAAAGTGACGCTTTCATAATTAAACACTGTGCTTAAAGAGGTCACGTAGATTAGAAACTAGATTCATAATACGAACATCTTTTTTTGTATCACGTTTTTATTTTATTTATATTAGGCTCGCGACCCGGTCCGCGTGGACTACTCAAATTTCAAACCCCCATTTCACCCCTTTAGGGGTTGAATTTTCCAAAATTCTTTCTAAGCGGATACCTACGTCATAATAGCTATCTGCATGCCAAATTTCAGCCTGAACTGTCCAGTAGATTGAGCTGTGCGTTGACAGATCAGTCCGTAAGTTGATAGATACTATATGCACAGTTTGTTTGTTTTTTTTTCAGTCGAAATAAGTCACCAAATAAGTACAACACAGCCAAAAGTGATAATTACAATACCGGAAAGTTACGATAACGTAATAAAGGGAATTAAACTTGCTAAAAGTGCCGCTAAAGTAATCATTGTTGATAGTCCTAATAAACCGGTGCCTGCGGGAGTGATTCGATATTCCGAAATCTCCGAATCCGGGGAAGCAGATTATGTTTTACTCGATACTATTGATAAGAAGGACGATGATATAGCTCTAATACCGTTTTCGAGTGGTACTACAGGATTTCCTAAAGGAGTGGAGATAACGTATAAGAATTTGCTGGCTGCAGCTGAAATTATGGCCGTCAAAGAGAATTGTTTTCCAGTTTTAACACACGGTAAGTTAACTGATGATGATAGATTAATAAATTAGTGAGATCACGCTCGACACAATCAATTTAAAAATAATAATAATAGACTTGAGGGTTCATGCCTTCAAGTCTATTTCCTCATTAAATAACTTTAGGATTTGAAGTTAATTGCCTTGTTATTGGTATTGTTTTGTAATGCCTGATTTACATACAAAAAGCTCAGCAAACTATTTTTTTCTGTCTAGGGTAATAATATGACATACAGTTTGGAACTATGCGACAAGAATAAAATTATGAGTAAGGTTCAATGAAAACCATTAAAGGCCTTTAGAAATTTCAATGATGCTCAAAACATGCCAGATGTCATGGTTGTTGTATGAATAGAGTAAGCTAAAGCGCAATTCTGTTTATCGAAATACCTTCCGTGGTATATTTTTCACGCATCGATATATGACAAGATATGGTCAAGCGAACAAAATTTTTCACGGTTTAGGAACCAAATAAATCAGCGCTACCTCTTAGATACGAATGAACGACCCGTTTGAAATCCAGACGTTACTGAGGTTGCATTGGTGCTAAAGCACCATTGGTGCCATTTTGTTTGTTCAATAACCCTGTCTATACGAAGTAATAAGTCAATGATTTCAGGTGATTTCCAAGACGTGGTCCCGTGTATTTTACCATTCTTCCACATATACGGCATGGTGGTGACGTTACTGGGTCATTTCACTAACGGCTGCAAGTTGGTGACTTTGCCGCGGTTCTCAACAGGTCTTTACTTCGATGTGCTGAGGAATCAGAATCCATCGCTTTTATATGTTGTGCCTCCTGTTGGTAAGTTAAAAAACAATCTAAATATTTATTTCATATTGTGGGTTGACTTATGACGCTTTGAGATTATACCAAAACTCTACCACGGGGACGGAAGATTGATTCTGCTCAAACTGCTATAAAAATCTAAATATTTAGTTATTTACATCCTATAGGCAAAATTACTGTTACAACATTAGGCCACTCGGAGTCAATGCCGCGTCGTAGGCGGACCATTGACCCAAGTTTTGCACGTTATACATTGCGAGTTGGAAAAATACTAAATCACTAAAACTACAAAATGAGGCAAATGGTTATTGGTATTGACTTTAGGTTTTGCTTACCTTGACTAATAGCCCTATAAATGGCACTAACTGCCAATTATTGCATTCTAATTTTGTGGTAGACCCTGACATAATGCATAACATTCAACGGGACCTAGGCAGTCTTTAGGCAGTTTAAAACGTCTTTTCTGATTTTGTAGTGCCCAGTTAGGTACTTTGAGGTTAGCAAAGTTTACTACTAGTAGTTTAAATATTTATGTGACCAAGTTAATAGCATTCCTAGAAATCACGTACTGAGGGACATTACAATATTTTGTCATGTAAATATTAATTTACACGAACTACAAACTAAATTGATTTGATAGATTTTGTAAATGTTCATTGGTGATAATTGGACATTTGGGAAATAAATATTTGTACTATTGTTATTAAATAATAATAATTTTGTTCCGTTGAAATTCGTCAATAGGGCCGACAAATATTTTTTAATTTTTAAACATAAGAAATATTTTCCTGCAGAAATTACTCTATTTTTATGTTAAAAAATTGAAAAATATTTGTACAGCGTGACGTTAATTATGTTAAATTTAATAAAAATCGTGATTTTTTAAAATTATTCTCTTTAATAATTAATTCTAGCCCCATAAACTACGGCTATACAAAAAATCACATCATTTTTTTTACTATTTCTTAACTCTTAGATAAAAATATACTATATTTATCTTTCCAGCGATTCTCCTCGCAAAGCATCCTGACGTAACTAAGGACCATTTCAAGAATGTCAGGACTATTGTGTGCGGCGCCGCACCCTTATCATCTTCCGATGTTACTGCACTTTTGGAGAAAGGAAATGTAAGCATACATTCACCACCTTATTAAATATATAAATAAATAAATAAATACTTAAATAAAATTATAATATTGAATTCAATAAAACTTTTACAAATAGATACATACTTTTGAATCGTCATATGCATCGACCACTGGTTCAGAATGCCTTTACTACCGAGAAGAACTACCAAGAAACTCGGCGGTTGCTCTTTTATAGATCATTGTATTGACAATTTAACGTGCCTCGGAAAATACGTAAAGCCGTCAGTTTTGCGCTTGATTTCCCTCCGGTAGTGTTGGATTGCCGTCCCATCGAGCTATGAGAGCGAGGGAATAGAGAATGCACCTGTCATATCTCCCGCGCAAATGCCAAATCTGTGTCTGTCCACCTAAGTAGGGGGTCTTCCTACTTTTTCCGGTGCGAGGTCGCCATTCTAGCACCCTGGGAAAGACCCCAACCGCTATTGGTTTGAACGCGCGTGGGATCACATATTTTTTGAAAACATATTGCTGAATGTAATAATAATAGATGTCATTAACTACCTACTTGGTACTCTTGGTACTGCCTCGATAAAAGTTGACAGCATTTAAACAGCTGATTTTCAGTGGAAGTAACTTATCTTACTTCCGTCCAAATAAGATCAAGCAATCTCTCAAGTCGCGCCTAGTGAAATTTTACGTAAAAAAATTAGATTTTTACAAAGATTTTAAAGGATTTAGAACGTTTCACTATAGGAATTTTCATTAAAGGCTTTGTTATGAATTATTATAAGTACCTCTTCATAATTCATTAAGTATTCTCTTTAAATAAGGAGGTAAGGTTAACCTCACTAAAGTACCTACTTCCTCATCTGACAAATTTTTAATGTCATGAACATGTTGGCCGTGAGAATTTGGATACAAATCTTAATTATTTTCCTCATTTACCTTTTAATAATAGTAATAGGTCGGTTGTTATGCATTTAATATTTCATAATGATTTGCCCATTGTTATGAATATGAGTTGACTTTTTCTGTAGGTATCTGTTTAAATATAGGAATTGACGCAGAAGATTCAAAAAAAAGCTCTTATCCATTTTACGGTGGGTTCATCTCCTAAGTAACTTAGTTATTTGTTTAGTTAAGTAGTTAGTAGTTACTTTTTGTTTGTCTAGATATTTTGCAAATGCTGTGTACACATTTTATAGATACATTTATCAGCCTGTGTTTGTTTATAAGTGTCGTAGTTTGTGTTAAATTAATGTATTGTGTGTGTTCCTAATAAATAAAATAAAATAAGATCCTTTTTCCATTTACTTGAGTTTGATTTTATCCAACAATGGCAGATTTAGAAGAGATTAATCGCATCGCGTTCCAAATAAACGTAGTTTAGTTTGCATTTGAATAGCAACTAGTCAAACGTAATGAAATTTTGTAGTTACGTTCATGAAATTAATATTAATGTCTGTATTCTCCACAATTTTTTTGAAATTGTAGTTTTAAAGCTTATTTTAAAGTTACGCAAGCTCAAACATTGGTTTAATATTCAAATGCACTTGGGAAACTCTTCAGAGTTAATACAGTAAGAAGCGGTGTTAGATTGTATGCAGACTTTTTGAAAGATATCTTCTTTAAAGTACTGCTTATAGTAGTTCTATTTTTGCCGGCTTTTCTTAGTCATCTGCAATATTAGGTATGTTTAAAAGCTTAACATTACATAGAAAATTGCGATAGCATTAAGTATCAACATTATATTTTATTGTGTCCAATCGGATTTATGCCAACAAATGACGTGCGCTGGTCGACAGTCGTGACACGTACGTGGCGCGGACGAGGCACGGATTCAAAACATCACGAACATTTTACAAGAAGCAGTTCATACTTCACCGTGTGGCGCCTGTGCACGCACACGGCACGGTGAAGCATAAAACTGCTTCATATAAATTAATGTTCGTGATGTTTTGAATCCGTGCCTCGTCCGCGCCTCGTTAGTGTCACGGCTGGTGCCTACTACGTGTTGGCATAAATCATCCCTTATGTAATAGTTACACAAGAATAGGTATTGCTTTATCATTTTTTAGATTAGGTTAGTTATAATAATAGTAGGCACGTCAATGCAATTATAGGTATCTAATCTTTTTATAATAAATGTTCATATTGATGACGATTTTAACTATCATGAAATCATACCACTTAAAACTATAAATGTACACGTGGGATTTTTTAAGTGCTCATCCTAAATCATTGCTTAGTGATTAGAAAAAAATGGGCTTTTACCAAATGATTATAGAACTACGTAAATTATGTTTCAAAAAAGCCGACAATAATAATAAAAATACCACGCATACATACAACAATTAAATGCCTAAAGTCATGAAACATCAATTACGTATGGTGTACCACAGGGTAGCGTTCTGGGACCCGGCGTTCTTGATAAATGACCTTGCTCCTCTTAAAGATTGAAATCATCAAATCTATTCATATGCGCAAGATAATTAATTTTTTATGGTAGGTAAAAGGTAAGTGGGAAGGAATATCTAAACGTCGTGATGATGATAATTATTTAAAGTTTAACAGAAGTCGGCAACTGGATGATCGACTATTGGAGGTCAGAACTTTGCTTGACGGTCTATTCCGTGTTTTGAGAGTACTCTATGCCATATTAAAACTAAGAGACGAAATATTATTCTTAGCTCAATCAAAAAGATCCTGAAGGATCCAGATACTTCTGTACACAAATAATATAATAATGCGGTGAGCTCTCAGAGCTCATTATGATTGTTAGACAACTCCTACCATTATTTGGATGATTGATGACTTTTCATTCTTCTTCTTCTTGTACCTCTTCACTATTGGTGGTGGCCGTCATCTCGTTATATAATTTTCTATCTTTCACCAAACGAAAAAGTTGTGCTACGTTGGCTATTCCAGTCCATTTTTGGATGTTTCTAAGCTACAACTTTCTTCTTCTACATTCTCTTTCCCTAAATTTTTAAACATCATGATGGTCTGAAGGAGATGGTACCGGTCATGTATGAGAACATGCCCCAGATAACTGACCTTTCTGCGTTTGATGGTCAAAATTACTTTTCATTAATCCCCTAATAATAATAAGTCAAAGAAAACGATTCACAGAGGATATAAAGATTGAATTGTTTGTTAAAATAACTTGTTGGTCTCTTAAAGGGAAAGCTGGAGTTCTCTCAAGGATTCGGTGCGACGGAGACCACTTCTTTAGCAACATCCACATTCGTTGGCACGAAGGACCTCGACTACTCGTCTTGCGGCTTCGGACTGGCTAACACTGAGATGATGTTTGTCGACCCTGTGTCTGCACAACCTGTACCTATTGGAGAGGTGAGTGGGATCAATCATTGTCGTCTCAACAGATATGTCCACCGTTGGACATAGGTTTAGTTATTCATTAAAGGTCTTAACTCACATTTAAGCTGTAAGTCCTAGCTGAAATCGCAGTTGAAGGTACGATTTTTCTATATAGCCGAAGAAGTATTTCAATATAATGTTCATACTTCATTTCATTACAATAATAATGGTTTTAGAGGATTTTGTACTACTGGTATCGTAGCTCTTAAAGTCAGCGTACTTATGAAAAATAGTAGGTAAGAGGTGCGTTTGCAGTATTATAAAAAGGCTGTGGTTAGTTTCTTATAAATTTCCAAGCCAATCAAATGCATCAACCTGTATGCTTACATAGAATTTATAGAATTTAACAATGGAAAATTGTATCTATCTAGCACGAAGTAGTACTACGTAGTAAAATAGGATGCAGGAAAGCTAAATATATACCTACAAAGAAAAGGTGACTGACTGAGTTACTGACTGACTGACTGATCTATCAACGCACAGCTCAAACTACTGGACGGATCGGGCTGAAATTTGGCATGCAGATAGCTATTATGACGTAGGCATCCGCTAAGAAAGGATTTTTGAAAATTCATCCCCAAAGGGGGTGAAATAGGAGTTTGAAATTTGTGTAGTCCACGCGGACAAAGTCGCGAGCATACGCTAGTAATTTAATATTCTGTTTCAGTCAGGAGAACTCTGCATCAGATCGCCAACAGTGATGAAGGGCTACTACAAGAATTTCAAGGCGACGAAGGAAACCATGACAGAAGATGGATTCTTCAGAACTGGTGATTTGGGGTATTACAATCCCAAATATGGAGCATATGTTACTGATAGGATAAAGGAGCTTATTAAGGTATAACATTCTAAATAATATCTAAATAAACGCTAAAAAAGGTATAACATATTCTATATACATTAAAAGGAAAAGCTGACTGACTGATCTATCAATGTACAGCTTAAACTACTGTACGGATTAGGTTGAAATGCCTCCAGATAGCTATTATGACATGGGCTCCGCTAAGAAAGGGGTTTTGAAACTTTAACTCCTAAGGGGTGAAATAGGGGTTTGAAATTTGTGTAGTCCTGGAATAAAGTATTTTATAGCGGAACGACTTTGTAAAATTTCGATTTCTAAATAAAATTATTTAAGCCCTTTTTATCGCCAGTGGATCCATTTGTACTTATGCTATATTTTTCGTTAAAACTATACAATTTCTAATTAATTTCTAATTTGTATTATTCACGTGTCAACCTTATGTCTATTTCACAGGTCAAAGGAATGCAAGTAGCTCCAGCAGAATTGGAAAGCATCCTCCGATCACACCCCGCAGTCCAAGACGCAGCGGTCATAGGTATCCCGCACGAATACTACGGAGAAGCACCAAAAGCATTCATCATCAAGAAGAACGGGCTAAATGCTTCATCAGAGGAGATACAGGATTATGTTGCAAATAAAGTGGCCTCTTTTAAGAAGATAGAAGAAGTTGTGTTCGTCAATAACATTCCGAAAACCAGTTCGGGGAAGATATTGAGAAAGGAATTGAAGAAAATGTACGCGTAGTTGTATTTAAGAATATGTTGTGTTTGCGTGTAATTCTGACATGGTCTGCTGACTGCTTTTCAGCTTCAATGTATTTGTTCAAACGTGATGTTCACTGTCGATATAGGTATACAATATCTAAACATCGATTGGCGTGTAATGTAAGGTTGCATTTTCACAGTTTAATTGTTGAATATTCTTTAAAAGACCTTTTAATTTACGTAAAAACACTCAAATCATCAAGAACGGGTATAATGAGACAAGATTATGTTGCAAATAAAGTATACTTAGGTAGCTTCTTAAAAGATTTTTTGTTAATGATATTCCAAAAACCTGTTCTGGAAAGATATTGAAACAGGAGTTGAAGAAAAACGCATACATATAGCTATTTAATGTAATAGGTACTAAGAATCTTAATAGTTATAAAGTACGACTGATTGGAACACGGAACAGAAAAAACTTTTCTGTTCCGTGGATTGGAATGTGTCCATTATTACTCCTGTCCGTAAAATTAGAAGTTATTAAAATGTTATTAAATAACAAAATCGTAATCTTAAGACATTGGCAAAAATCGAGGAAGAAGAATAAACCGTCACAAAATTTGAAAAACGTTGCGATAAAATACGATAAATTATTCGAGAAAAGTGAGCATCCTTTTTAAAAGATATTTCTTAAATTCCACCAATATCAGCTGTTATAGAATTCAAAGTAGGTTATTTTATTTAGAATTTTGTGGTACATGTGCTTTGTGCATAATCAATTTCATAAATTTTTCGCAATGTGTAATTATTGAAATGTTTTGAATGATCTCTAAATGTTTGCATGCGTGTATTGCTGTTAATATTATGTTTATTGTGTACAATATTATCTAGTATATTTAAAATTTGTTATCGAGCTTATGAAATAATTTTAAAATTTGGTTTTGTTTACTGGAGCCATAATAAATGTTAGGATAAGACGAGTTCCATTTGTTGACGTGATCAGTGAGGTTCTGAAGATTGATCCAATTATTAAGTACAAACTAAAAGTGCCTATACTATATAATATATAAGTTACTATACATTTATTAAATAGTTATTATAATACATATTGGTTGTGATTTTTATCATAATACCAATTTCAGTAGTTTTTCAGATGTGGAAGTTTGGTAAGGGATTGGTAGCAATAATTATTATAAATTACGAACCCTACATAATATTAATTTCATATTTTTTTATAAAATGCGTATCTATTATTTAGGAAGTAAGCTATACAACTGTAAAACTGTTTATTCAAAATTTACAAATAAAAATATTATAGGTACGGTACGGGTGGGATGTATTTTATTAAACTATCTACCTTATTGAAAATAATAATTTTACTAAATTACAGCTAGGTATTTACTAATTATTGTGTAATGGAAAACTATAGCTATAATTTTATTATAAGACATTGTTGTTAATCATGTTTTGTTCTATTTAAATAAATTTGTTTGAAAATATTTTTTTCTTTTTACACTAAAGACTTACCCAGCGTTACCTACCTACAAAGTTTTTGTACTTAGGGTTTGGGAAAATTCATGGAGCGAAGAACTAAGTAAGATTATTTTCGCAGTTTTTTAGTTAATGCCATAAAAGTATGCGGAAAAAACTATTAGTTTCCGTGCCTTCTTACTTATTTCAGTTTTGGATCTTGTGACATTTCATATTTTATCCATGTATCCTTCAAATGCATAGTTACTAAGTACTCATGCAATAATATAATCATTATATCATCATGATCATAACGACATGATACCTAACTGATAATCACGAGTACGATGCCCTAGGGCTGATCAGTTTGTGACGGTTTTAATGATGCTATTTACTTGTTGCTGCTTATCTAATGAATAATAGTAAATACGATTAACTACAAACATTGTATGCTTAAATAAAAGTCAAGATATGCCAAATTGAACTTTAATCTCAGCGCTACAATAACTTTAGTTAATTGCCACAAGTTGATCACGTAGCCTGTGGCAATCAGTATGCATAACAGGCTCATTCAACTATAGACTGAATTGTGTAGTAATTAAGGATTACAATTGTGTGCTATATGCTTGGGTGATGACGCACCACAACACAAATAACCTCTGCCCAAGCGTAAATTGAACTTGGTGCTGCTAGGTTATAAATTTTGCCCGTTTTATAAGGATTTATGGAAAGCTCAGAATCACACAGCGGACGATTGAGAAAGCTGTGCTAGGAGTTTTTCTACATGATCAAATCAGAAGTTAAGAGATCCGTAGGAGAACCAGAGTAACCGATAAAGCTCAGCGGTTTGCGAAGCTGAATAGTTCGAAAACCCGATAGACGTTGGTCCCAAGGGGCTAGAACGGTGACCTCACAGCGGAAAGCGCAACGTTAGAAGATCCTCCACAGCACACAGACAAACAGAAAGATGACATCCAATCAAGCGATGCAAGATCGTGGCGTGTGGAAGTCCCTATAAGAGATCCAGATAGATGTCCAGTTGTGGACATAAGCTATCGGTTGAAAATGATGATCACGATCTAATTTTATGACTAAAAATGTATGCTGCAATAAACCAAAAAAAACAATTAAACAATGAGGAAAAATGAAGTAAGTACCTTATTAACAGCAAACTAGGATGAACACGTGTAGGTATACCTACTCAACCAGAGGTATAGGTACATAAACTGTATAAAAAAGAGAGGTTAAAAGTAGAAATGAAATATTGTAACACAAAAAAATCGTGAAGTTTAAAAAGTTATAAATGCAATCAACGCATGCAGTATCAATAATGAAATTCAGTATCAATCGTGAAAATATTTTTACTTTTAAGTAGTAAGTAATCATAATAATATAGAGACCTATACATTGAAAACTACATACTTACTTCATTCTATGGTAGCTGTACATGAGTAGTCTGTGACTGATTTCACCTGGCGCAAAATAACCACTTTCACTAAAACCAGTTAAAGGATTGCTCAAACCTGATTCATATGCGTAAGCGCATCCAATATCAAAGCAACAAGTCAAAGAGTTAAAGGAGCTTGTACCTATGTCTCATCAGTGTGCACAAAAAAGTATTTTTTCAATTCATAAATTCTGTGGTTTAAAAGATTATATTATTGGTGAAGATACCTACTCACAAAGTGATATCAATAATGGGGAGTTAGTGCTTCTTGAGGCTGACTACATTCGCGTAGACTTCAATAACACTTCTCTGTGTACTTGTGTAGTCATTTTGACTATGTTTAGTTGTTTACAGTTTAACTCAGAACTCGTCTGGTCGGTATTTAACTTTACTCAAGGTTATCATTTAGT
This sequence comes from Maniola hyperantus, assembly GCF_902806685.2. NCBI lineage: Eukaryota > Metazoa > Arthropoda > Insecta > Lepidoptera > Nymphalidae > Maniola > Maniola hyperantus. Next base: position 11,094,410 of record NC_048551.1, read on the forward strand.
TTTTACAATTATAGTATTACGATTATGAAGTGATCTAACTCTATTTTTTGGACGTATTTTTAATCAGGTAATATATTTTGTACTTGTAACTGTATTCTTTTGTTATTGTCTCTCGCCGGGACGCTATTTTGTAATCTGTTTAGTATTCATTGTTTGTAAACGCTGTTTGTGTTATCTGTAATACATATGGACAGTGGATACAGGTTTTTAAACTTACGAAAATATCACAGTATGTAGGTGTAGCATGATATAGTAGTGTAGGTAAGTAGGTATTTTATTATAGAAACAAGCCGTTCTTTCTTCCAGATTAGGTATACCTACTTATTTCTCTTTTTTATAGTGTGTTTTAACTTATAGATTTTCGTCGGCTAATATTATTAATGTAAAAATAACTTATTATCTTACGTTCACTAGCATTTATTTTTTATTTTTGTATATTTACCTAAGTATGTGCTAGCATAAGAAGATGCTTTTACAGATTTTTATGTGTTTATAGTTTGCCAAACCGTGATAATGTGATATATTAAAATTACCTACATGGTCTTAAAGAATTGTATGTACCTAAATCTAAGGCACCTACCTACATAAATCTTTGAGCCTACGTAACTTTAAAACTACACATTTTTATAGAAATCTGTAAAATCACAGATATAAGTCATGTGTACGAAATTTCATTGAGTTTGGAAGAATGAGAACTAAACTACGTTTGATTATCCGCTTACCACGAACAAACTCCTCTTAAAAGTCCGCGGGAGCGGTAAATACTAAGTAAGTACTTCTAAGTGGGTGATAAAAAGATTTTGATAAGGATACGCAAACATCTTTATCGCGAGATAAGTTATCAGAAGTAAATAAAAATAAGTGAAATGTTCCGAAACTTTTGACTATAGGTTTCTATTGTTCTTTTTCCACAGTAAAGAAAATGTTGTCCAAGATTTTGAGAACATCAAATAAATCCTTCAGGGTATTGCAAAACGGTTCTGTATGTAGCGTTAGTATAAGGAAGAGAAATGTTTGGACACAAGAAGGAATCATCAAGTCACCATTCAAAAGCATAGAGATCCCAAATCTTACGTTGTACCATTACGTGTGGCATAATTTGGATAAATGGCCCGAAAGAACTATGGCGGTAAGTTTCATTATTGAATACTACCATATCATTATCATCATCATTATCGTCAATTGATAGACATCAACTGCTGGACATAGATCTCAGTGCTTCCACATGGCACACGCCATGACGCTGCCTGATTTCAGTGGCTCCCAGCGACTAGTTTGATGTCGTCTAGTTTGATCCATCTAGTCCATTCCAACGCTGCGCTTTCTTGTCAGTTTAATTATTCTTTTATGAATTTCAAAGATACATAGGTATTGACCTAATAAAAAGTTAAGTATACAGAAACTATGATTAACTATTACAATAATTAAAATAAATTAGTTAAAGAACCTTGGCCCTATAAGTGTCCCTTGCACCAATAATTAGAGTTATCAAATTTTTGATTCTTGAGTATTTTTAATTTCAGGTTTGCGCAGAAACTGGCAGAGGATACACGTACGAGCAAGCTTTTAAGCTTTCGCATACATTTGGAGCGAATCTTCGAAAAAAGTTGAAAATTCGAGATGGTGACACGGTAATGATTATGTTACCAAATGTGCCAGATTTCCCTCTGGTCGCAATGGGAATTCTCGAAGCTGGTGGAGTTATTAGTACTATAAACCCCGTTTATACGTCACGTAAGTTTTCGATCGTAATTTATCTTGAAAATATTAAAAAAAATAGTTAAGTAAGTAGGTACCTACCTTACTTAGTATGAAAGACTGTCTTTCATACAAAGTTAGGTAGGTACCTATATTTAAAATTCGAAAGTGTGTCTGTCTGTCTTTCATCTTTTCATGGCCCACCCAATTAACTGATTTTGAGGAAAGATACACAGAGATAGCTTGCATCCCAGAGAGGGGCATATTATGCTACTTTTTATCCCGGGAAAACATAGACTTTCCACTGGGTTTTTAGAAAAACCATAATCCACGGGAACGAAGTCGCAGACACTATGTAGTGTTATATAAATTATTCATCTTCATCATCATCATCATCATCATCATCTATCGTCATCATATTAAAGGTACATACCTTTAAGATGATTATAATTAATATAATTATTGTAGAATGCAAATATAAAAAATATTGATGGTACTTATGACTAGATGTATAAATATTAAATGTAGGATTTCTAGGTATTTAGGTCAAAACAAAATGTTCAAAAATACGTAAAGATTATGATCGATATGGATATATGGTACATGTTGACTTCATATCAACGATCTCTATTATTAAATGCCTCATAAAGCTTGCTAATAAGTAAATTCCGGTCTTTTATTTTAATAATTTTAACTTACTCAAAAAGTTTTAAATAATAACCGAGATAGGTAGATACCTACTATTTCGCAACACAAATGTTTAGAGAGTAACATTAATGGCTCTGAAAATTCTATCTTGCATAGTATGTGATAGTATCTAACCTATCTCACTCAAGATTACCAAAATAAAGTTGTCCTAATGTCCTATGACTTATCCTTACTTAATTTAAAAGGCGATATTTTAAGATGATTAAAAACTAAATTTCTCATTACAGACGAGGTCCAACGACAGTTAATTATGTCCGAAGCGAAGGCCATAGTAACATTACCTGACCTTACGGGAGTGGTAAAACAAGCTTTAAAACAAGCAAAAGTAAACATTCCCATAATAGTCGTCAAAACGAACGGAGAACCGATTCCAGAAGGAACAATTGCATTTAATGAACTCAGTGAAGATATTCATGTAGATTTATCGTGTTTGAAACAAGTTAGAAGAGACCCAAAGGATATTTGCTTTTTACCATATTCAAGTGGGACTACAGGATTGCCTAAAGGAGTCATTTTAACACATAGGAATATCGTGGCTAACTGTGAACAAATTAGTGACCCTATAGTAAGATGTCACGAGGATACTACAGGTAAAAAGGATTTTAGAACGAATCATTTTCTAGTTTTTGTTGAATGGAGCGACTGCCGTATTAGATCAAAAGAGAAGATCGTGAGCCCCAGAGCACGTTGTTGCGTTTACAGTTTAGTGCATACATCATAATATTATACCTACAGTCTACACATATCAATAAAAGTTTTGGTGTCTATAGAATCTTCATTAGTGGCTATCACTGAGATTCTATGACTTTATCTGGGTTACTAACTGAGGTGACAGAATATAAAGTAGGAAGAAGGAAACTTTTTTAGTTTCTTAACGTAATTCACCAAGATACGGAATAGGCCTCGTTGTTCAAAACATGCTCAGGTCTCAATTATTCTTTTGGGGATGACGACGTTATGTTCATTAGACGTTGGTACCGTTTCCGCCGTCTGAGCCAGTTGTTGGTTGCACAACTATTGTACTGCAAAAACGTTGTAATAAATGCTTTGTTATATTCAAAATTGTTGAATATTTTAGTAGAAATGTTTGGTGTTTCAGTTCTTATTATATCGCGACACATTCCGATATCCAACTAACTACAACGACAACTTTGCTCTAATACGCTGAAACTCCTACTGCTATACATGCAGGAAAAGCCAGCTATCTAGCAATGATGCATCACCACCACGCAACATCACACAGATCCCCCAAAACACACTCGAAGCACGTTTCACTCCAACACCGGAGCATGCCCAGATAATGTAGACCTTATAATGCACAGTCGCAAAGTGACCAATTATAGAAAATTAAGCTTGTATACCATAGATTTCCGCAAAGTAGCGCCTGCTTCTTTACCATATTCCGATATCCTTTAATATCTTTTACAGAAACACATCAAGACGTGGTACTGGCCGTTCTTCCTTTCTTCCACATATACGCAGCTACAGCTCTGATGTTTCACAAAATGAGACACGGTATTAAATTAGTGACACTGGCAAAGTTTCAGCCGGAAGTATTTCTTCACACGCTCCTGAAACAAAAGGTGAACTGGTTATTTGTCGCACCGCCTTTGGGTAAATAACATTTAAGTTATTTTAACTTTATATATCGTTAATTTTTTTTAATATTCCTCAAATAATATAGTTGATCTTGAACATACTTTAGGTATATTGCTCAATTTCAAATAGTTCAGTTGCATTTAATTGTCGTTTTAATTTTTTTAGAGACGTAAATCATAAAAGTGGTTATTTAATTTCTTATTTTTCTACTTTTTTCAGTAATGCTCATGGCTAACCATCCCTTGTCTTCACCCAAGCTATACCAATACCTAGATAATGTCATTAACGGTGCAGCAGGAATGACATCAAGTGAAGTTGAAAGATTTTTGGAGAAAGTCCAGGTAATTGCATAACTTTTCTAAACGTATAAAGAATCCCAAATATTAATTATTACAAGGACTAAAATATTCCTTAATGAATATTTTGTCGTGACTAGTACAGCCGCGTGTAACTTTAACGCAATTTTGAATCGCAACAGTAGAGGGATACAGAATCATGGGCTTTTGCCCATGATTCTGTACTTTTGTACACGGGCCAGCATTGGACCCCTACTGTATAGCGAGTAGCGACCTCTTTGCGGCTGTATCGCTGCAAAAAGTCGCCATGGGCGACGATCTTAAAAATCATTACTCATAATATTATACATGTGTTTGTTTGTTGGTTTATTGGCTTGTGGTTTGTTGGTTTGTCCTTAAATCACATTGCAACGGAGGAGTAAGGGTCGACGTGATTTTGTACATAAGTCTAGATTAAGACCTGGAGAGAAATCAAAGAGTTCCCACGGGATTTTCACAATTACGAAGTCACGGGCATCAGATAGTTAAAAATAAGTAGTCTTTTTATGACATAATAATACAATTTTTTCTTTCTCATGCTCAATGAAAGGCAATTGCGCATTTTTCAAATTTACATAATCAATCTGTTGGTTTCTGATTTACATAACTATTTATGATGACTATTTTAATTATTGTAGTATTCCTTTTCAGCGTAAGATCCGTTACAATCAAGGATACGGACTAACAGAGACCTCCCCTGCTGTAGCTTTGGGACACAAAGACGTTGAGAACTATGATATCGTTGGCAACGCTCTACCTAATACTGAATTGAAGATTGTTGACTTGGAACTGAAAAGCTTAGGGCCTAATCAGGTATTTTTATAACAAATCCATAATATTAACATTAATATCCATCCTAATATTATAAATATGAAAGTGTGTCTGTCTGTATGCTAGCTTTTCACGGCCCATCCACCTAACCGATTTTGACGTTTGGTACAGAGATAGCCTACATCCCGGGGAAGGACAGGCTACTTTTTATTCTGGAAATTTAAAGTGTTCCCATGGGATTCTTAAAAACCTAAATCCACGTGAACGATATCGCGGGTATCATAAATACCCGCGACGATAATATTACGTATAAATGCGAAATGTGTCTGTTTGTCTGCCTGTCAGCTTTTCGTGGTCCATCCACTTCACCAACTTAGACGTAGGCACAGAGATAGTTTACATCCCAGAGATGGACATTTTTTTCTACTTTCTGCTCGCTTTCTTTGGACATTTCATTTTTAATATGTACCAAAAAACATTTACAATAAAGACAAAAAGAAAGAAAAAGTTTACATTTACACAGAGGGACCTCATTTTAATTCCAAAAATTAGTGTTGGAAGAGAGAATTGAGAATTGAATACAGTTGAAGTGGATAGTCCTAATCCACTTTAAAATAATGATTCTTATTTTTAATTTCCAGATGGGTGAAGTATTAGTAAAAGGCCCTCAAGTAATGAAAGGGTATAAAGACAACCCCGAAGCGAACGGCGAAGCTTTCACAGAAGACGGCTGGTTCAGAACCGGTGACCTAGCCATGGTTGACGAACAAGGAATGCTCAGAATTTACGACCGATTGAAGGAATTGATTAAGGTAACTGATTTTGTTATCGCTGTGGTAGTGTGAAAGTATTTGGAAACGAACAGCATTATTATGCCAAGAAAATTCCTAACAGTGGGGCCGATTCTCTAGTACACAATCTCTAAACTAAACTAAATTAACAGGTCTAAATCTAGTGCTTTCCTTTTCCGCAAGCAACATTATGAAAGGGATAGCAATAGATTTAGACGTGATATTTTAGTTTAGTTTAGAGATTGTGTACAAAGGAATTAGCCACAGTATGTGATTAATAGAAAGGAGTGACGACCCTGAGCTATAAAAAATATGACGCAGAGAGAGAAAGAAAGAGAGTAGTTAGTAGAGTCATTTTAAATTTAATTTAGAGCTGTCAAACCTAGTTACTTGAGCTACTAGTCGCGAGCCTATTGTTAAAATTTGTAGCGAGCACTAAAATGTTAGAGTCTTTAAATGTAAAATTCATGTTCTGTCCCTTTTTATAAATATTAAAAAGAAAAAAACACAGACACTCTTTAGTTTAGAGAAAGACTAGTGTCAACAAATATACTTTTTTTAAAATTTATTTAGGGGCTTTTATTCTTATATACTCGTCAGCCCCATTATAACAGCAAGCACATCGAGGCCTGTAAGACGGATGTAGCCACAGCTTCGGGGCACAATGGCCCTGCACTCCATCACCAGCTACAAGCGTCCTGGTCTACCGCTTCTCTGGTTGGTTAGCAGCCATTGCCCTTCCTTCACACGCCTTCACGCTACAACGCCACCTCTCTTCACTGCTTCACACTACGCGTTCGTCTCGGAGGGGAGTGATGTGGCGGTTACCACAATAGAAACTAGATGGCGCTGTTCAATCGATGACGTAGTCCCGAACAAATGTACCGCCGATAGCAATCGCACTAACGGAGTTTTCTGCAATCTGGACTATATATAGAAGTTTCAAGACATAACCGTCGGCCCAGCTGGCGCTACCGAGCACAACCAACCGCTCGGTGGGAGATCTCCCCTTTGGTACGGTCGAGCCTGCACACCGCTCCCGTACAATCTAATAATCAAAACAAGAAATTCTTAACCTAACGAAATTACACAAACACTAAAAAAGAAAAAGTTGAAGGAAAAACAAAATTATAGTTATACTGTCTTAAAGAAATACTTAATTCATTATGTTTCACAGGTCAAAGGATTCCAAGTCCCCCCAGCAGAATTAGAAGCCCTACTGCGAGACCATCCAGCTGTAAACGATGCAGCAGTGATCGGTGTGCCTCATGCTACCAAAGGGGAGTCGCCTAAAGCCTTCGTGGCTCTCAAACCTGGGGAGAGTGCTAGTGCCAAAGACCTGTGTGATTTTGTTGCTGATAAAGTCGCAACTTATAAAAAGATAGACGAACTTTTAATTATTGATAGTATTCCTAGATCTTCAGCAGGAAAAATATTGAGAAAGGATTTGAAAGCAAAATACTGCTAGCATTACTTGATTTTTTTTTATTTAAGCTTTAAAATGTACTATTTTTTCAAAAAGATACAAGTAAAAATAAAGTGATGTTGAGAGTTATTTTTGTTATAACTATTTTTGAAATAAAACACAATTTTTAATGAAAAATGAAAATGTATATCAAGAGTTATTTTTGTAAATGTTTAGTTTATACATATTATTATTAATAAAGCTTTTTTTTAAATTGTTGTATTATTCTTATTTTTGGTACGTTTGCTTTTGTTTTGTAAAGAAAAAATGTATTATTTTTAACTGGGTCCTTAAACTAGGGCGCAATAAATATTTAAATAACTAGAGTTTTTATTTTTACTTTTAAGGACAACACGCGCTGCGCTGCGCTGAGCATCTGCGCTGAGCATTAATACTAAAAGGCTCAGCGCAGACCGACCGAGTGAAGTCGAGCCTCTTTCGGCGGCTCTATCGTGGCTTTTACAATGCTTTATCGATATGAAAAAGCTGTGAGTAAACGTTCAATAATAAGAACCGCGATAGCCTAGTGGTTAAGACGTCCGCCTCATTTGGAAGGTTGGAGTTCTATCTTGGGCACGCACCTCTCAGATTCCAAGCTAAGTGCGTTTTAACGGTGAAGGAAGCGGTTGTCTACGTCATAATAGCTATCTGCATGCCAAATTTCAGCCCGATCCGTCCAGTAGTTTGAGCTGTGCGTTGATAGATCAGTCAGTCAGTCACCTTTTCCTTTTATATATTTAGATAAGTCTTTTTATTCATTTGGTAAGTACAAGTTGTTAGATTTCGGTGTAGAACATAACAATCAAATTAATTTGTCCACTTATTTTTTGTATAAACATCACAAGTCAAGGTCTTTGTAGATAACCACCATGAAAAGGCAATTTTATCTTTAATCATAAGTACCTACTGTAATCTTATTATTATATAATATCAGTCCATTAGGTAGGTACATAGTCTAAATATACAAAAGAAAAAGGTGACTGACTGACTGACTGACTGATCTATCAACGCACAGCCCAAACTACTGGACGGATCGGGCTGAAATTTGGCATGCAGATAGCTATTATGACGTAGGCATCCGCTAAGAAAGGGTTTTTGAAAATTCAACCCCTAAGGGGGTGAAATAGGGGTTTTGAAATTCATGTACGTAGTCCACGCGGACGAAGTCGCGAGCATAAGCTAGTTACTAACTACTACTTCTTTATTTTATAGAACCACCCACAAAATCATATTACATTATTCAAATCCTAGGTGCTACGTCATTATAGTATAATTCAAAATTATAGGCAGCTACAGCATGCATTAAACGGATAAGTGCGAAAGGACTTAGAACATAAAGGGGGTGGTCTGTGGCTTAGAATTAACAGCTAGGCCTAAGATCCAAAGCGTGCCAGACCTTCTTATTTTATAAAAGTTGATAGTTTCTCTGCGTATTGTCCCCAACACTGGGAGGAACGTTTGTTTGGATCATGGTGAATTTGTGAGATAACAGGTAATAAACTTGTAAAAAATGCCAGACACTTTTAAAGTTTAATAAACTATTAACGTTTTACGGTGTCTGGCGAGGCTCCCGCGACACTGTCTGGCAATGTATGACCTGATTTCTACCTATTTCTACTTACCTATTATTTTATAAAAAGATAAAATAAGTAGACTTTATACTTTGACGTAAGATTTTTGCATCTTTATTACCTGTTATCTCCCAAAACCACCATGATCCAAACAAACGTTCCTCCCAGTGTTGGGGAGTTGGGGACAACACGCAGCGAAACTTTCAGATTTTATAAAATAAGGAAGGTCTGTCACGCGCTGGCTCTCTTTCTATATTATGTAACAAACACACATTCTTTATTTCTTGTTCGATGATACAAAATATGGTTTTTATAATATGTAAAAAAATCCGTAATATCCATAATCCATAATATTTCATAATCTAAATATATAAAAGGAAAAGGTGACTGACTGACTGACTGACTGACTGACTGACTGACTGACTGACTGACTGACTGATCTATCAACGCACAGCTCAAACTACTGGACGGATCGGGCTGAAATTTGGCATGCAGATAGCTATTATGACGTAGGCATCCGCTAAGAAAGGATTTTTGAAAATTCAACTCCTAAGGGGGTGAAAAAGGGGTTTGAAATTTGTGTAGTCCACGCGGACGAAGTCGCGAGCATAAGCTAGTAATATTATAAATGCGAAAGTGTACCTATCCGTCGGTCTGTTTCTTTGTTTGTCTGTCTGGCTGTCTGCTAGCTTTACACGACCCAACAGTTTAACCGATTTTGATGAAATTTGGTAAAGGGTTAGCTTACGTCCCGGGGAAGGACATAGGCTACATTTTATCCCGGAAAACCAATAAATTTCCACGGGATTCTTAAAAGCCCATCCGTTTAACCGATTTGTATGAGGTACAGAATGTAGGATGCATCGCAGAAATTGATATAGGCAACTTTTATATCGGAAAATCAAAGAGTTGACCACGCGATTTTAAAAAACACCTAAATCCACGCCGATGAAGTCGCGGGCATTATCTAGTAGTAGATAATTTATAGGTAAGTAAGGTAAACGTGATGAAAGGCGAAAAAAAGGCCGCAAAAAATTTGCATGATTATGGGTACAATAGCTGTTTAAATACAATAGTTGTTTTTTGCATTCTCATTTCGATAAACACGCGATGTTGATAACGACGTGTCCAAAAAATTTAAATCTGTAAATTTATATTATATTAAAAATAATACGAATATTAAAGTCTTAGTTCCCTTTCCAATAATTTTGAGTTTTTATTGTTATTTATTAATGCTATCATAAACAGATGTATTCGTATATTTAGTGTTTGTATTCTTTAGTTATTTATCTACTGAAGAGTGTGAGACTAAAAAGTGTTATCTACCAGTTAATTGAATTTAAATTAGATATTTGACTACATGAAAAATAAATTATTTTCTCAGTGATTATAAAGTAGAGGGTCTTCCAACATACGTAAAATCCATGTCTTTTGTTAGTTTTAAGTGTAATATCCATTTTTAATAATTATCGATTAAACTAAAAAAGTATGTAGGGTTCTTATCTATGTGTGACGAAAGAAACCAAGCGACTCACTGGCAAGTTTCGTTTAATCAGGACACACAGATGCACTACAGCAAAGCGAAGGCGAAAAAGCAGAAGACTACTAGGCGTCATTATAATGTGACGTCACATAACAGTATTTCATAAAATATTGTACCTATACTAAGTGCGCGTTTTGAAGTTTGAAAAAAAGTTACTGATTTGACTAGTTGGCAAATACCGTATTGTGATTGGACTGCAGCGGAATCATGTTGTTAACTAAAATGTTTCGTAGAATGACGGAAAAACGATGTTTCATCAAAATGAAGCATGTTTGGAGTGCTGATAGGATTGTGAGATCGTCGTTTGATGATGTACTTGTTCCTGAGACATCGATCACTGAATATGTTTGGCAAAACTTGGACAAGTGGTCTGATAAAACTGCAGTGGTAAGTCCTGCGACCAAACTGTAATCTAAATCTATATAATATATAAAAGAGAAATCTAAATATATAAAACGAAAAACTACTAGGCGGATCGGGTTGAAAGGCATGCAGATAGCTATTATGACGTAGACATCCACTAAGAAAGGAATTTTGAAAATTCAATAAGCTATAGTTTATTTACAAAGGTCTAGTGCAGCACGGTTAACTATGGCCTAAACCTTTCTCATTCTGAGAGAAAACCCGTTCTTAGTAGTGCGCTGGCGACGTGTTGATCAGCCAAATTTCAGTCCGATTCGTCCAATAGTTTGAGCTGTGCGTTGGTAGATCAGTCAGTCAGTCAGTCAACCTTTCCTTTTGTGTATTTAGATTCTATTTATGCACATTTTGGTAGTAAGTGAATGGCCAGAGCCTTGATACCAATAAAAAAACAAGTGAAGTAAATGAGAGGCGGACTCGCACGCGACGGGTTCCGTAGGTACCATCGTACAAGAAAAGGCACTTTTTAATGTTTTGTCATGTAACCACAAACTCACGGTTTTCGGATATTTTCCTTTACTTGTGCTATAAGACACTGCTAGCTAGCCTGCCTTCATGATTCTAGGTCTACGGGTAGTAGTAGGTACCCTATAGGTTTTGGTTCACTTGACGGGTCTTTCACTCCTGTATCCTAAAGTGTTCAAGTCAAATGTACCTTCATTTTCTAACGTAGCCTTCTTCTATGGTTTTCACAGATTTGTGGCGTTACCAATAGACAGTACACCTACTTACAGCTGTACAGACAATCCCAAGTATTTGGTGCAAGTTTGAGGAAAAAATTCAAAATAAAGGACGGCGATGTCGTTGTTGTTATGTTACCTAACTGCCCAGAATATCCTACAGTGGTGCTAGGTATCCTGACTGCGGGGGCATTGGTCACCACCATCAATCCACTTTACACTGTTTGTAAGTTCTATTTATAGTCCGCGATAGGTCGAGATGGCAATCGGGATGAGGCAGGGGGACGCCCCTCACACCCGCACGCCACCCGCGCTCGCCCGTACCGGGTTAACGAGGGGGTTGTTCCTTTTCTTACTCTCATTTAAAGAAAAAAGATACTTGGCCAGCAAGTGGCAGTAATGGGCTGATGATGTTGTTTCTCAAGTTCTATATTACATCTAATGAAGAATTCCACAACAACTCACAAAACGTTAGGAGTAAGAAAAATAAGAATTCTCTAATTTCAGATGAGGTTCAAAGACAAATTTCAACATCCCAAGCAAAACTAATTGTGACCGATCCAGAAATTGTAAATGTGGTCAAGGAAGTCTTAAAGCAAAGCAAGTTGAACATACCAGTTATAGCTGTCGATACAGATGAGAAACGACCTGAAGAGACAGTTTCTTTCAAAGAACTTCTAAATGATAGTCATGTGGATACAGATGTTCTGAAAGAAGTTAAGAGATCTGCTGATGATACATCCCTTTTGCTGTATTCAAGCGGTACAACGGGGTTGCCTAAAGCCGTTGAACTGACTAACAGAAATATTGTTGCTAACTGTGAACAGCAAAATGGTGATAAATGCAAGAAGTTTAATGATACGACCGGTGAGTACTTCAAATAATCTTATTTTTATTTTCTTTTAAATAACTTATCAATACTTCTAATTAAAAAAGAAAAAAGTCAAGTTCCTTGCTTGAACTTGAACCACAAAATTTGTTAATATTAAAAAAGCGATGGCTAAACCCATATCCTAGAAATTGTAATAGCTACTATACAAAGCATCCTCAAAAAGACCAGTGTGTAGAAGCTGCATTCTTACCTTGCGCCCCATTGCCGTCGTGTTGTGGAGCGCCCAGCTTATTGCAGTTCCTTGTTTCAAAAAAATCTCTATTAGCTACTGCCATAACAGCATGCGCTAGAGCAGCAACATCCAAACAATGCAGCATGCTATTAATGGAAATATTAAGTCGAGACAAAATTGTACTGTGGAATTGGACTTTTTGCTAATATTTGATACATAAACTTTTACAGAAACAAATCAAGACGTAACCCTTGCGTATCTCCCGATGTTCCATAGCTATGGGTTATCAGTTATCACTATTCACAAACTGTCAGTTGGCTTGCAACTGGTGACTCTTCCAAGATTTCAACCTGATACTTTTATAACTGCATTGGAAAAACATAAATTTGGTCTTGTGTATGTGGCTCCACCTACAGGTAAGGCATTATTGAGATTGAGACTCAAAAACATTGTATGTTTTTTCTACAATTTAATTCCGTTCCCTAAATCTTTCTTAGTTGCAATAAGGTACCGGCGTCACTCAGAAAAACCGGTGTCTAATATTTTAAAAAAATTTCACGAATTATTGGAATGTCCTCCCAAAACCTACGCGAGAACACAAGTTCAACGCGTAAAGGTTATCCGAGAGTTTTAATATATAAAAAAATTGCAAAATAAAATAACAATGAACTAGAGCATGATTGCTATCACAACATTAAATATTATTGAACTAAGTGTAGATATTAATTAACATCAGCTATCGTAATTTTTTTTTTGTTTTTAGTTCTATTCCTAGCATCAAGCCCTCTAGTGAAATCGAAACATTTTGAGAAATTGCAAAATGTGATGACGGGGGCAGCTCCTTTACCACAAGCTGATGTTGAGAGATTTTTGAGTAAAATGGATGTAAGTATGTACTTAAAACTCACAATATAAGTGCTTTGAAAGCGTAAGCATAGTTTTTTAGTTTTTGCTAATAAGGAACGAGGAAAAAGATAAATTGTAAAATGTGAGTAAGTTTAATAAATTGTTGTATAGATTAAGGGTGTCTGGCAGAGATGTGATTTCTATTACTATTCCGGAGAAAAAAAAAAAAAACTTGATACTTTGATGACGTACGATTTTTTACAATTTTGTTACCTGTTATCTTCTAAAGCCACCATGATCCAAATTTCAAAGTCGCTGATCGTTCTTCCCTGTGTTGGGGACAATACGTAGATAAACTTTCAGCTTTTATTAAATAACGGAGTTCTGGCACGCGCTGGTTCTCTCTATATAATATATTCTGCAGTAGAATGTTTTGCCAATCTCTAGCGAAATAGAAGTTTTTAGTGTGACATTTTAATTTCAGCATGAAGTAAACTTTGGGCAAGTTTACGGTTGCACTGAAGCTGGACCTGTAGTGACAATAACACCAAATGGCTGTAAGGATTACAGCTCAGTAGGATTAGCTTTGCCTAACTCCGAATTGAGGATAGTTGATAATGAAATGAATAATGTGGGTCCCAATGAGGTAAGTTGACAGTTTTAAAAAGCAGCAAATATGCCGTCTCCATGGCCGCAAATACACGTGTAAATTTTACTTACGTAAGAAGCTTACGTGATAACTTGACAGTAAACTAAATGACACTAATAAAAGAGTGTTTACATTAGTAAATCCGGCCAGCCAGCCAGCCGGCTAGCCAGCCCGCCAGCCTGCCAGCCAGCCAGCCAGGGAAACCTCCCTGGCTGGACACATACCCATGTGGGACTCGCCGAACGAGAGGCAACCGGAATACCCACTAAAACTCAGCTGCGCTCCTGCGCTTCCCTTGGCGACTAGGTCACGGGAACACCGAAGCAATCAACCGCGACCCTGCCAGCGACATCCGCTGAGGCAGACCCCCTGGGTCCCGCTCACGAGGTCCCCCAACGCACGTCCGAGGCACACTAACGATGTGCGCCTATTATTAGGTATATTATGGTTCAGTTATCATAACAAAATATGTGTAATTCAATATTTTTCAGTTGGGAGAGCTGTTAATCAAAGGACCAAATGTGATGAAAGGTTACAAAAACAACCCGCAGGCAAATTCACAGGTCTTTGCTGACGGCTGGTTGAAGAGTGGTGATTTGGCAAAGATCGACGAATATGGTTATGTTACTATAGCTGACAGATTAAAGGAACTAATAAAGGTAAATATGATGAAAGGTGAATGAAAACATGGTGAGCAAAACTGCATGTCTGAGAGTTCTCCATAATGTTCTCAAAGGTTTGTGAAGTCTGCCAATTTGTGCATGGCCAGCGTGGTCGACTATGGCCAAGCCCCTCTTAATCTGAGAGGAGACCCGTGCTCTGTAGTGAGCCAGCGATGGGTTGATCATCATGATGATGATGTTGATGATGATGAAAGCGATGTAAGGTGGTTGATTGTTTTAAATTTACAGGTAAACGCTTATCAAGTTCCACCAGCGGAGCTCGAAAGCATCATTAGAGAACATCCAGCAGTGTTCGATGCAGCAGTAGTTGGGGTACCAGATGAAAAGACAGGAGAAAAGCCTAAGGCTTTTGTAGTACTTAATAAAGCTTCTAAAGCCAATCAAAAAGATATAATGGAGTATGTGAGTCAGAGAGTAGCACCTTACAAGAGGCTAAAAGAAGTTCAATTCTTGGACGTCATTCCGAAGAATCCATCTGGGAAAATTTTGAGAAGAGTGCTTGTAGAAAATTAGGTTAATAAAATGTTAACGTTAAGGCGGTAGTTATCTTCAATCTAAGTATATTAGGAACCAGTTGAAGCAGTCCAAATAATAACAGTTCATTTTGCGACCTTGCTAGAATAATTACCTCCTTGTGTATTATTGTGCTTACATCAATCTCGCGTGCCTGGTTAAAAATAAATACAATAAGTTGAGAGCTATATTAGATTCAAGGTTTTTCCATTTGACGAGACGCACGTAATGTAATATCTACGTGAAAATAGCGATGGGAAACAAAATATCGACACTGTCTGATACAACATCTGCAGCAATAATAATTATGGCAGGGCTTTTAATATTTTGTGTTTTAAATATTTTTAATACTACTTGTTACTGGTGGTTAAAGTTTAACCGTAACTTTATCGTAACTTTAACCACCTGTTATTACAACTGGACCTTAATCGTCTTTTTTACACCTGTTGTTTGGTGGTGTTAGTAGTTTGTACTTATGTATTTTAGAAATTACCAGTCGCCAGAGCCTCGCTTACCTTGTAAACTTGTTTGATATCTTGTTAATACCGTATTAATGTTGGTATTAAGATTACAAAAAATAGTCAGAAGCTCCTCTTAATTAAAATCTGTGTCTTATCTGCGAATCAAAATTTCTTAAATACTGTTTTAAAATTAATTAAGTATACATGAGTCAACGCAAATTGCTGTTTCTTGTTATTTGTTCAATAGAAATTGTTATTATCACATTATTGTTTTTTTTTCAATTTACTAAATAAATGTAACATTGCTTTGTGATAGTGAATATTATTTAACAGAGGATGCTTTGTCACTCGCTTCATACAAACGTAGTTTCATTCTCATTTAAATACTAAGCAACCAAAATCTATGAAATTTTGTAGACACCTTTTAGAAAACCTTTCTCTGTCTGTGATTTGCCAGATTTCTGTGAAAATGTCTAGTTTTAAAGTTACACGGGTCTGAAGATTTGTATTGATTCCTTGCACGTAACTACAGCATTTTATTGAGTTTGATTGGTTAGTATTTCAATGAGAGCTAAACTACCTTTGTACGGAGCGCACCATAAATTAACCACTCATTACAATCATACGTTACGAACCACTGTTTTTTTATCAAAATTAAAATGAACCTAAAGACGTATCCGGGCTCATTCTTCATTCTGATAAGTAGTTGAAAGTAAATGAGTCGTGTGTTCAATTAATTTATCTACATAACCATTTTGTTATCGGAAAATCTTTTGCTTCAGTTCATGAAAAACTAAAATAATGATTAAACTAACATACTAACTATAACAAAAATTGACAATCAAAAATTAGTGTACAATGGTACACAGTTTGAATATGATTTGAATTTGAATTTATTATCATTTTTGCGACATATCCGTTTATTTATTATCAACATATCACATTACGGCTGTTAAATTTTCTTTACTTAGTCCAGTTGTTGTTGGCCGATAACAGAGTCATGTTGTTGACAAGAGTGTTAAGTAAAGTGATAGAGAAGAGAGTCTGTTTCATTAAAATGAAACACATTTGGACTGTGGATAAGATTGTAAAATCGCCCTTTGACGATATAGTTGTTCCTGATGTTACGGTTACTGAATATATGTGGAAAAATCTGGACAAGTGGTCCGATAAAACTGCGTTGGTAAGTAAAAATAACCAAAAATAATTAAATTACTTTAACCCTATGAATAAACATAAAGCTTGTAATTCAAAGAAGAGAAAAGGGATTCGAATGTTTTTAAAGTATCGAACAGTTACTTGCATTTTATTAAGGTATCTTCTATATCTAATAGCGCCATTTTTATCTACTGCTAAAGTTAAACAGGAAATAAATAAGAAATGTCAAGGAAATATTATTATAGCTTCAATCGTAATTCGTAACACACGATACCAATTTTTTTTAAATCAGTTTTAAGACTGTGACTAACTTCCTTATCTTGAAGTATTAAATAACAAATCGATATATATATATATATATATATATATATATATATATATATATATCCCGAATCCCTAAAAAATATACTATAAGTATATTATTTTTATATAATACTAGCTGCCCCGGCGAACTTACCGCCTAACAGTCGATTCAATTTTTTCTCTCCGTAAGAACCATCCTCGTACTTCAAGGAATATTATAAAAAAAGAATTAGCGAAATCGGTTCAGCTGTTCTCGAGATTTGCGGTCAGCAACACATTCAGCGATTCATTTTTATATATGGAGAAGATACATAGTTATATTAAAAGGTTAAATAATGACCCATAATGCCACGCATCACGCATAATCACAAAGGGGCAATAAACTCTTTGGTCCGTCCAATGTTCAATAAGTCAACACAATGTCAGCGTTTCAAGTTCATTCTGGTATAGTGAAGTAGCTAATCACACTTTACAGTTTATATGATGCATCTATAAGATGGCATGCAGCTCTAAAGTAGTTTACCATGTAGAAGGGTTAGATAGATAGATAGAAATACTTTATTGCACACAAAAAATATTACATAACATGACAAAAACAAACTAAAATTTAAAAAAAAAATCTTATTATTATTTGGGTTATTTCTATAGCAAAATTATACAAGCAAAAATGAGTTGCAGCCAACCAAAAAATTTTAGCGGGCTTTAACTCGTTGTGCGTGCTACATAAAGGTTTTTACTGTCACTTAAGTGCTCTACAGTGTCAGTACAGCAAGGCTTGCCATTGATTACATTTTTTTTCAACTGGAGTTTAAATTTTTTAAAGTTTATTATAGTGTTTATTCGGATGATTACGAAATTTATCATTATGTAATTTTTACTATAAAAAAAGATATCAGTATTGTACTTACTTAAACAATAAATAATAACATATCTAGCGACAGTGACATTGAACTTGATAAGTAAACATAAAATGATGATAATACCTATTTATGAAGTCATTACAATATATTGTATTATAATATACTTACAAAGTTACTGATGTACCTACACATTTAACGAGTAAGTATATTAATTTCTAATGGAAATTTCCCATTTTATAATTATTTATTTATGATTTGTTATTTCGTTTACATATTATTGTTATATTTCAGCCAAGTATGTACTTAATTATAATTTCTTAACCGACTTCTGTTTTAGTGATCTTGATCGATTCCAATATTTGAAATCGACAGTTAATTTCAGGTACAAAAATTAAACTAAAATTCCTTCTAATCTAGTTAGGTATATTAATTACAGGTTTGTGGAATTACTGATAGGAAGTACACCTACTTGCAATTATACAAACAGTCGCAAATATTTGGGGCGAGTTTGAGAAAAAAATTCAAAATCAGAGATGGAGACATCGTGTGTATTATGTTACCGAATTCGCCCGAATTTCCGATTGTGATGTTAGGAATACTTTGTGCTGGGGGAATTGTTGCTACAATAAACCCAATGTACACCGCTTGTAAGTTCTATTTTTCTTTCTCTCCATTTGATGCACATCTTTGATCTTCTTTTCCACGCACATGCAAACTGTGGAATCAACTCCGTTCAGCGGGCGGTTATTCAAGGGGTGGACCAACAAATTCCTGAAAAATAATTTTAAATACATATCAAAAATTGCGGACCGGCAGGAGTCGAACCCGCGTCTCCTGGGATCGCGCCCGATGCTCTGACCACTAAGCTACGGTTCGCTTATTGGCTCAACTTATTGGTGACTGAGAAGTTAGTCACAAGTTGCTTTGCAATGAAATATTTTGATCATTGATATAATATATTTATATGATATATCACTGTTTTCCGTACTGTACCCGCGCGGACGAGGTCTTACAGCTTTCTTCTCAGGCGCCAAAAAGATTGAATTGAAACATAACCACAACCTTTAAATATGCGAAAGCAAAGACCACGAAATAATGCAATGAAGTGTAAGAAAAATATCTAGCCTTCAAGTAGTTCCTGTAACTAATGAACTAGCAATAACTTATGAAGATGTAAAAAAGTGAAAATATAAAAAAGACGGAAATTTAAAATATTCTTGAAAGAAACACTTTTATATAGAAATCTAATATCAATTTTTTGAGAAACACAATTTTTTACATAAAAAATTCTGATGATAAAGAAAAATTTTAATTTTCAGATGAAACTCAAAAACAAATACAATCATCTGAAGCAAAATTAATAGTAACTGATGCAGGAAACGTATTAATAGTAAAAGAAGCTTTAAAACGCAGTAATTTAAGCATACCAGTTATAGCTATTGATATTGAAAAAAGTAGACCTGAGGAAACTGTTTCCTTTAAGGAACTTATTAATGACA
This sequence comes from Maniola hyperantus, assembly GCF_902806685.2. Classification (NCBI taxonomy): domain Eukaryota; kingdom Metazoa; phylum Arthropoda; class Insecta; order Lepidoptera; family Nymphalidae; genus Maniola; species Maniola hyperantus. Next base: position 11,114,027 of record NC_048551.1, read on the forward strand.
CTCATGTGGATAAAAATGTTTTGAAAGAGGTTAAAAGATCACCTCAAGATGTATCCTTTTTGTTGTATTCGAGTGGTACAACAGGACTTCCCAAAGCTGTTGAGCTGATGCACAAAAATATTGTTGCTAACTTCGAACAACAAAATGAAAAGCTGATCCAAAAATTCAATGATACTACTGGTAAGTGCTTTATTAATAACTAGCTTATTCCCATGACTTTGTCAATTTTCTGAAACGATCCAATTACTACTGTGACTGTAAATTATAACAAATTTACTATCAATTGTTTTGTTTTCTTTCATCATAAACATGATTACAGCTTGTAAATAGATGGGCAAACGATAAAGTTAATTTACTTCACAGATTTGTTTTTCTTTTCAGCAACAAATCAAGACATCACCCTTGCCTACCTACCAATGTTTCATTCTTATGGTATATCAGTAGTCACTCTACACAAGCTAGCAGCTGGTTTAAAACTGGTGACACTTCCGAAATTCCAGCCAGAAACGTTTGTGAATGCGTTCAAAAAACATAAAATTTCTACTATGTATTTGGCTCCTCCCACAGGTAAGAAATGGAGAGTTTATTTTGAGCCATGCAACAATATTGTATTGCCATACTAGCTGGTGCCCGCGACTTCGTCCGCGTGGAATAAGTTTCTCAAAAATCCCGTGGGAACTCTTTGATTTTTCGGGATAAAAAGTAGTCAGGTCTTTATCTTACCCATGCAAAAAATCACGTCAATCCGTTGTACCGTTACGACGTGATTGAAGGACAAACCAACACACCAACAAACCAACAAACAAACACACTTTCACATTTATAATAAGGGTACTGATTTGCCATGGTATTGCCCCACAGGGCACCCTTCTCAACGGGGTGGGATAGGACTGCTTTTAACCGATTTTATCAGCAAACTTAAAAATAATAAGAAATTATGAGGTGAGGTTATCTCTACATACAGTACGCGGTAGAAAATAATGTACATAAGCTTTTAGAAAGACATTTTAGCTTGGTAGAGCATTGGGGCCGATTCTCTTGTACACAATCTCTAAACTAAACTAAATTAACAGGTCTAAATTTAGTGCCATCCTTTTCCGCAAGCAACATTAGGAAAGGGATAGCATTAGATTTAGACGTGCCATTTTAGTTTAGTTAAGAGATTGTGTACAATGGAATTAGCCAGTGTGTTTCTGTTACTCATACTTATATGACGTTTGTCGGTCTCAACAACAGAGACAATGCTCTACAAATCCGCTATCTCGTTCTAAAGGTCGATGTACATTATTTTCTGCTGCAGACACACACACAGGATGACGCTATTCGCAAAAAGAATCCAGAAGCAATCATACAATTCGAATTCGAAAAAAAAACCTGCGAGTTGCGACGGACGACGAAAGTAACTTACTCATACAACGATGTTACTAGATGGCACCACACGTATCTTCGATCATTTAATCATTGCCTGAATCACACAGAAGCCTATAATAATGTATGCCTTTAATAAATAAATTATTTACAACTTCCAAGATACGGGGAAAACTTGCTCTGAGGAAGTTCATCCTATTTTTTACATGGATTACCTACTCATATTTACGTACATAAAGAAAATCATAGAGTGATGTAAATTTTGTTACTTTTTCAGTTCTATTCCTAGCATCTAACCCTGAAGTGAAAGCGAAATATTTCGAGAAGCTGCAATATGTTACAGTGGGAGCAGCACCTTTACCTTTAGCTGATGCTGAGAGATTTATGAGTAAAGTGGACGTAAGTGCACCATCTTGACTGATTATAGCAGTCTGCTGTTTGTACTATAATAAACGTTTTTGAAAGTATTAAAATGCGTTAATTTTAATCTAATAAGTATATAAAAGGAAAAGGTGACTCACTGACTGACTGATCTATCAACGCACAGCTCAAACTACTGGACGGATCGGGCTGAAATTTGGCATGCAGGTAGCTATTATGACATAGGAATCCGCTAAGAAAGGATTTGTGAAAAAATTTGTGTAGTCCACGCGGATGAAGTCGCGAGTATAAACTAGTCTAAATATATGAAAGGAAAAGGTGACTGACTGACTGATCTATCAACACACAGCTCAAACTACTGGACGGTGTGGGCTGAAATTTGGCATGCAGCTAGCTATTATGATGTAGGCATCCGCTAAGAAAGGATTTTGGAAATTCAACCCCCAAGATCGTGAAATAGGGGTCCATTTGTGTAGTCTACGCGGACGAAGTCGCGGGCATAAGCTAGTTATTAATAAAACACTTACCAGTAGTATCATTGAATTTTTGGATCAGCTTTTCATTTTGTAGTTCGAAGTTAGTACCTATAGTATAAACAACAAGTAAAACTCTTTTTAGCAATTTTTTATTAAGGCCCAATTCCACTAAATACATTATGTATTTATTATCTTGTTATTTCAGCACGAAATGCAATTTAATCAAGGCTACGGCATGACTGAGGCCTCGCCTTTGGTGACAATAACACCTAACAACTCTAAGAATTACAGTGCGGTTGGCGTCGCCTTACCCAACTGTGAACTGAGAATAGTCGACAGCAATATGAACATTATGGGCCCCAATGAGGTACTAGGTTCTCTAAATTATTAAGTTTAGAAAATCTGTAGTTACTAAGTAGAGAAAAATTAGTCTAGACTTTGCTCAGACTTAAGATTGAGTTAAAACGAGACAGATTTATGTGAGAGATATAGCTCTGTCTTAAGTTTAAGCTAAGTCAGAGTGCGCTCTATAGATCTCGCCCTTAGGCTGTGGTCCGACCGCCGACGATGAACGAGAAACGTTCAATATTAACGATGAATATGAAAAAAAAAATCCTAACGTAGTCTCTGGCACTTCATTACATAATATTACTGTGATTTATGGTCAGATCAGATTTATTATTGTTTTATGCTATCGACAAACTAAAAAGCCTAGGTTAGGACGTCCGCCTTCTAATCGGAGGTCAGGTGTTCGATCCTGGGCACGCACCTCTAACTTTCCGGAGTTATGTGCGTTTTAAGTAATTAAATATCACTTGCTTTGACGGTGAAGGAAAACATCGTGAGGAAACCTGCATGCCTGAGAGTTCTTCATAATGTTCTCCTTCTCAAAGGTGTGTGAAGTCTATCAATCCGCACATGGCCAGCGTGGTAGACTACGGCCAAAACCCTTCTCACTGTAAGAGGAGGCCCGTGCTCTGTAGACAGCCGGCTATGGGTCGATCATGATGATGATGATCGAAAAACTTACTTAATATTAAAACGACCACTATCATTTCATCACAAAAGATATTTCCCTTGAGCTGTTTAATTTATGACTTTAATTGTTTGCATTACCATTTTAAACTTTATAAACATAGTTATTATGGGAAATCATGGGAAATCCTACGCACAAGTATTCTTAGGTCGATAGACTGATGTTGACATCACACTATTGTTATTTCTGCGACGTCACTCAATTCTATTATAACTGATACCTAAAAGTAACAAAAGAATAACAAGAATAATCATGAGTCAGTTTAGATACTAATCAGTCAGCTAACCAGGGTTTCAATATTTAAACTGTGACCAATGGAGTTACAATTAATATCAATTCTAGTAATTCACTTCTAAATGATGTTTTACAATGGAGCAACAACATGCGACAATGTGGTATGCTACAAATCGAGAAATTAATTTCGTAGCAGAGTGTGGCTCACTATTTTACCCGGAGACAACGTTGTGGTGTAAAATCAGAACATTGCGGTAGGTACTACGACAGTATATCGATGATTCTTGCTTCATTTTAAATTTTATTCAAGCATGCCGCCTTGTGGCATGCCTCAATGTCGCACTGCGTTGCTCTAGCATAAAACAACCCTTGTATTTTATTCAACTTGTTTTCATTGCCTAGTTGTTAAAAATACATAATAATATGATGGCAACTGATTAGTTTACCGTTTCATAAAAATGAGAATGAATCTTAATAATTCTACAGAAAACTAAATACCTAACAAAATCTATACTAATATTATAAATGCGAAAGTATGTTTGTTTGTTTGTCCTTCCTTCACGCCCTAACTAAGCGTCCAATTGACTCGATTTTTGCCAAAGAGATAAGTAGTTGAAAGGGAGGAGAATAATATAGACTACTTTTTATCCTGGAAAATAAAAGAGTACCCACGGGATTTTTAAAAACCTAAATCCATGCGAACTTTACTTCTCTAATATGTGCATGCGAACGATGTCGTGTGCATCAACTAGTAATAAATAACTTGGATTCAAAGTATTGTATTTTATGTAGTTTCTCTGAAATCGGCCGAAGTTTTAATAATTTTTAAAAAGTTTAAAATAATTATTATTTTAGTTGGGAGAGTTGCTGATCAAAGGACCGAATGTGATGAAAGGTTATAAAAACAATCCAAAGGCAAATGCAGACGTGTTTGTTGATGGCTGGATGAGGAGTGGAGATTTAGGGAAGATAGATGAAGATGGATTTGTCACTATAGCGGATAGATTGAAGGAACTAATCAAGGTAAATGCAGAGAATCTGAAAAATTATATCTCCAAATCTAATCTAAATCCATACTAATATTATAAATGCGAAAGTGTGTCTGTCTGTCTATCTGTCTGTCTGCTAGCCTTTCACGGCCCATCCGTTCAACCGATTTTGACGAAATTTGCTACAGATATAGCTTGCATCCCGGGGAAGGACATGGGCTACTTTTTATACCGGAAAGGCGATGGACAAAAATTGTATGGACGCGTGCCCCAGAATGTACAGGATAGGATATATGTGCCATTTTATAGGAAAAATCTTCTTTTAGAAAAAAAAAGTCGCATGTTGTTTTGCAATCGTGGCTTTATCCCGAAAAATTAAAGAGTTCCCATGGGATTTTTAAAAACCTCAATCCACCCGGACGAAGTCGCGGGCATCGTCTAGTACATATATAAAAGGAAAAGCAGACTGACTGACTGTAAACGCACAGCTCAAACCACTGAACGAATTGGGCTGAAATTCGGCATACAGGCTATCATAATGTAGGCATTTGCAAAAAGAATTTTTTTTTATTCCACCCTTAAGGGGGTAAAACAGGGGTTTAAATTTTGTGTAGTCCGCGCGGAACAAGTCGCGCGCAAAAGCTAGTGTTTTTATAAGGTTACAGCTTAATTAGATCCAAAGTAATAAAAAAAATCATAAGAGTAAAAAAAGTTTGAACGTGATACGGACTTCAAGTTTTACCTTCGGCGAACAAAATAATTCAGCTGACTAAAATAACCAAACTATACGGGCACTGACTTCGTCTTATGTTTATTTTTTCTATTAACACAACTACGATAATAATCCAGAAAGAGTTATTCAGAAATACACTACAATACAAATATTTCTAAAGAGATAAGTGGGAAATAGAACTCGTAAAAACCCGTTAAATGAATATGTTGAAATGATGATGGCATTCTAGCACATTCTAAATATTTAAATACATAAATTGTTTCTTTCAATTTTATGACCATAGTAATTTAATTATTATTATTGTAAGAAAGGCTTAGTTTTGCTTTTCAAAGAGCTTAGTTTTAATTAATTGATGACAATTACAAACTAAAGTATTTACAGGCAAATTATAGATATCCTGGAAACATAGGCACGTAGGTTTTCTCTATGACATATCACTCCTAAGAAAAGATTTTCTGTAATTTTACCCGAGCGAAGCTGAGGATGATCAGTTAGTTTTATTTAATAAACTAATGAGAAATGCATAAAATATTTAAAATATTTTGGTACATACCAAAAGTAGAATATTATCATGAAATATAATGCAATGAAGTAGGTACCTATACTAATTATAATGATTTATAATCATTGGTTATGACAAAGTTCTACCTTTAAGCTAGCTTAAAATCAAGTTATGATAATCAAAATCAAATTACAGGTCAACGCATATCAAGTTCCACCAGCGGAATTAGAGGGCATTATTAGAGAACATCCGGCAGTATTCGATGCTGCAGTAGTTGGAATACCAGATGAGAAGACCGGGGAAAGGCCTAAAGCTTTTGTAGTACTTAATAAAGATGCTAAAATTAGTAACAAAGACATTATGGAATATGTTAATGATAGAGTGGCACCATATAAAAGGTTAAAAGAAGTTCAATTTTTGGACGTCATTCCGAAGAATGCTTCTGGGAAAATTCTGAGAAGAGTTCTCGTGGAACAATAAAATAAGAAGAACTACAAATATTGGATATTAAGTGTTGTAATAAAAATTATTATTATTAGAAAAAGGTACTTTTAGTATTTTGTTATTATGGCACACAAAAGGTTATAAATGTTTACAAAAACAGATGTTTTATTCAAAAACCACGCATAATATTATTATATTTGTATTACGATTTAAATAATTCGCCCTAAAGGTTTAAAGGTAAAGGAGTTAAGGTACGAGTTCCTTGGTGCGTATAAACGTGACGCATAGAGGGTATAGTGCGTTTGTATACAACAAAAAAATCTACTTAAAAGAAGAAATGCACTTATTTGTTGTTGGTGTCACAGATAAAAACAAAGCATACAAATTTTTATTGCATTTTCATATGTGACACCACCCCAAATGGGTGTACAGCTCAGCATAATGTCTTGCATCATATGCGTTAACACCCTGATTTCGCTTGACGCTGATTTGCAGCTATGACCCTTATGCTTGATGCTGAATAAAATAGTTAGTGATACATTTATTAACAGTTTTCAGATTTGTGGACATGTAACTGGTACATAAAATTTTAGAGATAGACATAAGAATGCGGTCGTAGAAACCGAAACCAGTGGAACGTTGAGCATTCTCCGATATAATAATTATTTAATTGCTAATAAATCGTAAGGACATAATACTGTCAGATGGTTGGCGATTTATTACGGAGTCATAGGAGGTGATCAAAGATTAATGGTGTTAGGTAAGGACGTTTGACGCCTTCATAAAATACAGGTTTACGTCCTTGAAGACCTGCTTAGTAAAATGTATTCAATACAATTGGCGTGATTTAATTTGCCTATAATCGTTACATTAACGATAAATTAATTTGTTATTTACAGGCTTTTGCGTTTGGCTACGACTCAACTGATAGTAGGTAGCTACCTAAATACTGTTTACTAACGGCTAGCTTTTTTACGCGACTTCATCTGTGTAATGTAGTTTATAGCTTACAACACTTGGGGATAGTGTAGCTACCTAACAGTGAAAGAAATTTCAGAATCGGATCACTTTACCTTTTTATAATATTCGTGTAGCTAAGATACCCGTATAATGTATTTTGCTATGTCCTACCGTAGTTTCAGCAGAACTCGTTGGTTTGTTGGTTGGTCCTTTTCTTAAAAGAATTGAATCCAACTCTTTTAATCTCCACAAAAGTCTTTTGTAACGGTACGTTTTCAATTACCAATATTCCAAAAATCTTCAATAGGCTGGCTTTTGCAGACTACTTATATCACATTTCAACGGGCTGGGGGTTGCAGCCGCGCCGCTTGAATTTTTATAGTGTTGATGAATATTTAAGATGAAATTTTTCTTTTTCTTTTTTATGTAATATTTTTAGGACTATTCAAAATTGTAAATCCATTTATTTCAATTCATCAGTCAGCCGCCCCGCGCGGTCTAAACCGGTTGTGCGTGGGCGCACGGGAGCGAGTACATGATGTGATTAGTTAACGGTCTGAAAAGTTGGCGGTGTGAAATATGGCTTCAAATTTAATTACTTGTGGCTGTCGGGTCATAATAAATGAAATTTTATGTTATATACAGGGAAAATTACGGGTTATGGATAATGAAAGTTTAATTAGATTGTGTGTAACGGCTTTTACGGAGGAAGAAATATCAAAGGCAAAGATGTTATTGTATGACTCAGTAACGACAAAAAAACGAAATATCTCGCGACGGAAGGATGGAAAGGCACAAAGGGAGCTGGAAGATATTATCTGTTTGTTTAAGGAGACGGATGCGGAAAGTTTTCCTATTTTCGTGGCCCGTGAGCTCCATAAACTACCACCCGTGACATTTGACCACATAGATGCGACCCGAGTGTTAAGGGATCTGATCATTCTGCAGGAGGAGATTAAGCTTATCAAATCCAACTATGTTACAAAAGAAATGCTGCAGGTGCATAACGTGGATATGGCTTCACCCAAATGTCAGAGCTCACCGAGTGACCGGTCACCACAGCCGCCACCGGCTAGTTGCTTTAAAAATGTAAATAAACAAAGAGGAGCGTCGAACGCGAACGTCTCCATATGTTTGGATAGTGGGCCGGAAGGGCTGCTACACATGGTGAATACTAAGAATACTACTCATTCAGAGCGCGAGGGCGGTGGTGACACGATTTCGTCTCAACAGACTTGTGAGGGTGCGCCACCTGGTCGTCAGCCCCTTCGGCCGGTTCCGGAACTGGTCTCGACGTATCGAGGTTGTGATGGAGTGTGTCCTGTGGCTACTATGGCTGAAGTGGTCCGAAAGGAAGGAGACTGGAAGCAGAGGGAGACATCGGAGGAGTGGACGGAAGTGAGACGACGAAGGTATAGGAACCGCTTTGAAGGTAAGACTGGAAAGGCCCCTAGTGAGCAGAATTGCAAGTTTAGGGCAGCTGAGATTAAGGTCCCGTTGTTTATATCGAACGTGCATAAAGATACTACTGAAAAAGATATTATAGACTACATACATAGTAATACGCAGGAAGTAGTTCAGCTACAAAAAATAAATATGAAGATAGATAAAGGCTACAATTCATATAAACTATGGGTGTCTAAAGGCAAAAGGAATCTGTACTTAAATGACACGTTATGGCCGGAGGGGATTTCCTTCCGTGATTTTATATATTTTAGACACAGTATTGCTGCGAATTCGGTTCCTTCACAAACTTAAATGGCCAGTACGAACTACGTAAATAAGATTATTAGTTATAATTGTAAAAATGTCAAGACTTCTGTCCATGAAATAAGACAACTCTGCCATGAAGTGGATATTATAGCACTGCAGGAGACTTGGTTGATGCCCTACGATATCTCCTTCTTGGGTCAGATACATGATGACTTTGAATTTCACGGAAAATCAGCTGTTGACATCACGTCGGGCATACTGCGCGGCCGGCCGCATGGCGGCGTTGCGGTTCTGTGGCGTAAATCACTGTTTGATAACGTGTGTATTATTGAATCGAATAATAATCGTATAGCTGCGATAAAAATCTCAAAGAATGGATGCGAGTATGTAGTGTGCAGTGTATATATGCCTACTGATTGTATGGAAAATTTAGTTATATTTACGGAGTGTTTAGGTGAGTTAAGTGCTATTATTGAGAACGCAGGGGCGGAACATGCTTTTTTACTTGGGGACTTTAATGCTCACCCGACTGGGTGTTTTGGTAATGAACTTTTATCGTTTTGCACGGAGCAAAAATTGATATGTGCGGATATTGAGCTGCTAGGTATTGACTCGGACACATTTACGTTCATTAGTGATGCTCATAACAACTGTAGGCGGTGGTTAGACCATTGTTTAGTTACGGGAGCGGCTAGAATAACTATTCAGGACATTTCTGTGGAATATGGTGTGCACTCCTCTGACCATTTTCCACTTGTCATTAATTGTAATCTTGGTGCTTTTTGTTACTCAATGCTGACAGCGGGTGTAGAAAAAGAGATGAATAAGGTTATATGGGGGTGTAGGGACTTGACTCAAGTAGAGAAGTACACTCAAATTTGTAATGATGAGCTACGTTATATTGATTTCCCTTGCGAAATGATTGAATGTGGAATGACCAATAAGACGTGTCAGTGTGTCGATCATAGGCTACGGATTGATGATATGTACCTAAGAATAGTAAATGTAATGTCAAAGGCTGCAATTGCTACTTATAGGGAAAAAAATTGTAAAAATAAAAATAAAATAGTGGTAGGTTGGAATCGACACGTAGGCGAGGCGCACAGGGAGGCTAAGCGTTGTTTTCATGTATGGGTATATTTTGGCAAGCCCTCCGTGGGTCAGTATTATGATTCTATGGTTAAAAGCAGGAAAATATTTAAATCTAAATTAAAATGGTGTATTAGGCACCAAGACGAAATTAAAATGGATATTATTGCTAAAAATCATAAGAATAAAAAGTTTAAAGAATTTTGGAAGTGTACCAGAAGTTTAACGCCAAGGCTCGGCCTGCCTGTGTGTGTCGATGGCATTAGTGACACCAAGGCTATAGCCAATTTGTTTATGAATCATTTCAGGGTGCAAGCGATGCCTGTGACGCACGATTATGTAAGTGAGCATACAGTGGAGGGACTCGATGCTGAACCTAATCACACCTTGGCCTTTTTTAAAACTGAAGAGGTCAAAAGGATCGTCAAGTATATGACTCGTGGAAAATCGCCAGGACATGATGGGTTGAGCATTGAGCATCTTCAGTATGCTGGTGTGCACTTGCCTAGAGTTTTATGTCTGTTGTATAACATATGTGTGGTCCATTCATACTTGCCAGAGGAATTGATGAGGAATGTGGTGGTGCCAGTTGTGAAGGACAGAACGGGGGACGTTACAGATATCAAAAACTATAGGCCGATTTCATTAGCTACCATAACAGCCAAGGTACTTGACGGACTTCTGGATAGAAAACTGGATCAATACCTAGACCTACATGATGCACAGTTTGGGTTCAGGGCAGGGCTTTCCACTGAGAGTGCCGTGTTGACCCTAAAGGAGACCGTCAAGTATTATACGAGCAGGAAAACACCAGTGTACGCCTGCTTCTTGGATCTCTCAAAAGCGTTTGATCTGGTTTCTTACCCGATACTCTGGGACAAGCTCAGACGCACTGGCATGCCTCAGGAACTCATCAGCATCTTTAGGCACTGGTATGCAAGGCAGGATAACCAGGTAAGGTGGGCGGGGGTATACTCGGACACGTATAGGCTAGAATGCGGAGTCAGGCAAGGTGGGAGGAGCTCACCGAAGCTTTTCAGCCTGTACGTGAATGAGCTGATCGAGGGGCTCAGCAGCATGCATGCGGGATGTTCGATTGATAATCAGATGATTAATAACATCAGTTACGCGGATGATATGGTGCTGCTGAGCCCATCGGTCTGCGCGCTGAGAGATTTGCTGCGGGTGTGCGAAGACTATGCTGAAAAGCATGGACTTAAATATAATGTAAAAAAAAGCATGCTCATGGTCTTTGCGGCGGGTAGCATTTCTCCCAGCTATGTACCTCCAGTGAGACTGTACGGTGCAGAGTTGGTTAGGGTGCCCAAGTTCACATACCTGGGTCATGTGGTTACAGCAGACATGAAAGATAATTGTGACATTGATAGGGAACGGAGGGCGTTGGCGGTTAGAGGGAATATGATAGCTCGCCGATTTGCTCGTTGCACAAAAGAAGTTAAGGTCACTTTGTTCAAGTCCTTTTGTCAGAGCTTCTACACGTGCAGTCTGTGGGTTGACTATACCCAAAAATCTATAAACGCCCTCCGAGTCCAGTATAATAACATCTTCAGAATAATGTTGGGACTGCCTCGGTACTGTAGCGCGTCCGGTATGTTTGCGGATAACTGTGTAGACGGCTTCTTCGCAATCATACGGAAAAGGATCGCCTCAATTAAAAGTAGGTTGGAGAGAAGTCCTAACATTATCCTGAAGGTGATAGCAGACAGACAGGACAGCGCTCTCAAGGCGCACTGGATGTCTGCATTAGTTAATAAGTATATTAATTATATTAACTAACATAGAATAAGTTTCTTACTAACATACATTATATTATAATATAGTTACTAACATAGATTAAGATGGTTACTAACATAATATTGTGGGCCTTGATGTCTGTGAAATAAAGATTATTTATTTATTTATTTATTATTTATTTAGCAACCTAATTTTATTTCAATTAACCGAAAAACTATTTTTTTATTTTGAACTTATTATTAATTATTATGTTTAAGATAATATGCATGCCAGCTTGGCGTGGTACAGCTGGTACCTGTATCAGCAAATAAATAAAATTGAATTAAATTGAATTGAGTGTTGGTTTGCTAGAAACTGATAATTATCGTCCTAGCCTACTTACAGTGTCGTTTGAGACCAGGCAAGATCGCAGTCAAACGCTAATTTGTAGCAGAAAAAACTTGCTTTTATAAGAATACTAATATCACGGATCAAAATAACTCAACCACTAAAGTTGTTTGTGATGTAAAAGCAATATTGTGTAAAGGATTTAATTCTGAACAGGTCATAAGTCATTTCTGAATATCTCTGCTTTTAATCTAGGCGCCACGGATTTATTTTTGTAAGGTTTTCCCGAATCGAAGGCGCCGTTTTATTTGCATTCCACAGAAACTCGACATGCCTTCGTTTTATTATAATTTTGTTTACTATCAAAAAATGACACATAAAATTTACAATGTTCACTAATGATATCTTGTGATTTCTTTGTTTTGTTTTGGTGGACCCAAGTGGTGGACATAGTAGGTAAAAGGTACAAGTACCTATGTTTAGGACAGTACCACATTTAACTATTTAAGAGAGAAAAATGTAGTACGTATCTCTTGAAATAAGAGTCAAGTAAAAGTAGTAGATGAAGTAAATAAAAGCAGGCATTTATGGGCAAAAATTCATCCTAATGAAAAAAATAGTTATTGCAGAAATACTTAAATATTTCGTGAATTATACAAAAGTGATTACTTTCATGAAATTGTACATTTTTACAGGACTTTTGGTTATTAATGTTGGAATCTATATAAATAATAAAAATCAATTGCAAAAGGCGAGTCGCAGGGAGCCACTGGATTCAGGCGGCGCAAGACCGTGCCGTGTGGAGGTCCCTACAAAAGCAGCTGTGTCTGTGTGAACTAAGTACTATGTCCCGCAGTGGACGTCTATCGGATGATGATCATGACGATGATATGGTATGAAAGATCATCACTTGCAAATAACTATTGACCAATACGCTGATTTTGTGTTCTTACACAAGGTTTGTATGAAAGAAAGTTTAAAAAAAATCTATTATTTTGATTATTTAAATGTTGACATACCTCTACATACCTACCTACATAGAATAATAGTAATACTAAAAAAACTGGACAAGTGCGAGTCAGGCTCGCGCAATGAGGATTCCGTACTACAGTCGTATTTTTTCGACATTTTGCACGATAATTCAAAAACTATGATGCATAAAAATAAACAAAAATCTGTTTTAGAATGTACAGGTGAAGACCTTTCATATGGATACCCCACTTGATATAGTTATCTCACTTCAAAAGTTGAAAATACTAATTATTAGTTCTTGACCACAATTTAATTTTTTTTGTGTGATCTAACCCTAAATTCACGGTTTTCAGATTTTTTCCCAAATGTCAGCTATAAGACCTACCTACCTGCCAAATTTCATGATTCTAGGTCAACGGGAAGTACCCTGTAGGTTTCTTGACTGACAGACAGACGGACAGACAGACAAACAGACAACAAAGTGGTCCTATAAGGGCTCCGTTTTTCCTTTTGAGGTACGGAACCCTAAAAATAAATTGATGCATTGATGCCTAATTATATTCTTATCGTTGGAATTTGGATCTTTATGACATAAAGGTCACAGCCTAATTTTTTTTAGTAAAAAAACTACTTTAAATTGCTTTTTTATTATTTCAAGTGTAAAAAATAAATGTTTATTAATCGTAAATCATGGTGTTCTACTCGTAATAATTCTTTACAATTAAAACATGTTAATAATTATTTTATTATTATTCTAGTAGGTATCCAATTCAACTGCCTATCAAGGCTATAATAATATTATAATCAACTAGCTTATCGCTGCGAGTTCGTCCGCGTGGACTACACAAATTTCCAACACCTATTTTACCCCCTTAGGGTTTTGAATTTTCAAAAATCCTTTCTTAACAGATGCCTACGTCATAATAGCTATCTGCATGCCAAATTTCAGCTCGATCCGTCCAGTAGTTTGAGCTGTACGTTGATAGATCAGTCAGTCAGTCATAATATAAAACGAAAAGTTGACTGACTTTTCAACTGAAAGAAGAATAAAGAATATATTATATTCTTTATTCTTCTTTCATTTTTCATGCGTTGGAAGAGACCGAAACTCTGCTGCTTCTATGTTTGACTAGGTCTAACTACACTAGACACTGGTACCTACCAGCTACACTTTCAATCATATCACTGCTTTCAGCTTGCGGCCCAAGACACGGGTCTGCCCGCAAAATATCTAATACCTGTCTAATAAAATCTGCCCTTACACATAGAGGTCTGTCACTGTCACCTCTATGTGTAAAGATATTAGCCACTCCCGTTTCCCCTCCAACTAAGCGTAAAGCTTGTGCTAGGAGTAGGTACGACAATAGTGCAGCGGGTGGGGTTTGAACTGCCGACCTTTCGGATTTCAGTCCGCGCTATTGAGGCTCTAAAGGTGCTGATAGACTTGAGCATTCACTTGTAATGAGCATTCGTGCGAATGTTACATCACAGAAAAATACGAGAATATTTTAGCGAGCATTCTAACAAGCGTTCTGGCGAGCATTCTAGCGAGCCGATTTAAGAGGCCGTACGCTGTAGCGCTCTAATGAGTTTCAGCTCGAGTTTTAAATGTGTGCGTGTACCTCACAATGGCACCGAAATCTGCACTCATACATAGACATGGCATACTCACCTTAGGTCGGACAGGCCTATATTGATACTTTGCGTAGTCGATTCCAAAAAATCTAAGCTCTTATAGAACACAATTTTGGATCTTTAGTATGTTTTTAATTTATTTTTTGTTAGATTTATTTATTTTGTATTAAGATGTGTAATAACTTACACAGTTACACATAGGTAAACACCTATAAGAATGCATATTATAAATGCGAAAGTGTATTCGTTTGTTGGTTTATTGGTTTGCTGGTTTGTCCTTCAATCACAAAACAACAGATTGGCGTAATTTTTTGCATGGATATACCTAGTTAAAGTGACAGTGATCTGGAGAGTAACATAAGTTTTATCTCGGAAAACCAAAAAGTTTGGATGGGATAATTAAAAACGTAAATCCACGCGGATGACGTCGCGGGCATCAATGGAAGGAACCCGATTACTAACTAATGTTTATGACATTGGTCAATAGAGTAATCTGGTTATCTCAGGTATACTATTGTTATTTTCATAAAGAAGTACTCTCAGGCACGTAATATTACCGTGTCTTAGGTGTGCAATTGTCTATTGTACAGGTGCTAAGCTTTAGGTAAATAAAATTTGCACGTGCTGAATTCTTGCAGGGACATTTATTGTGTTTGTATTTGCTTCGAACCGACTTTTCAACCGATCGACAATGGCCCGATTACTATCTAAAATATTATATTACAAAAGACTTGATGATTAGGTAGTTACCTACTATTATAAGTAAACTAATATTTGGTCGTATTCAAACTGTGATGTTTTTGTTTTGTTGAAAAAAGAATATAAGTGTTGACCGGCCTAGACTTTTCACGCTTTCTTTTAGCCAATTTTGATGAGTACCTACAGAGATGGAAAATTAGTTGAAGAATGCTATTCTATGATATATAATATATATTCTATGATCGATAGTTTTTGAGAACTGTTGGGGTCCGCTGGTAATAAGGGTTCCGTACCCGAAGGGTGCCAATGGGATCTTATTACTAAGACTCCGCTGTCCTTCCGTCTCACCATCCATCCGTCCGTCCGTCTGTCTATCAGCGGGCTGTATCTCAAGAACCGTAGTAGGTAGAGAGTTAAATTTGCATAGGATGTGTATTTTTATTGCCGCTATAACAACAAATCCATACTGATATTATAAATGCAAAAGTGTGTCTGTCTGTCTGTCTGCTAGCTTTTCACGGCTCAACCGTTCAATCGATTTTGACGAAATTTAGTAGAGATAGCTTACATCCCGGGGAAGGACAAAGGCTACTTTTTATCCCGGAAAAATTGAAGAGTTCCCACAGGATTTTAAAAACCTAAATCCACGCGGACGAAGTCGCGGGCATCATCTAGTACGTAATAAGAATTTTAAAATGCCCGCCTTGAAAAAAAAAAGTGTTCTTTCTTATACGATGGTATAGAATTCTTTATGTGTCAGTCCGACTCGCACTTGACCCAAGTGCGCAAGGTCTTGCACATTTTTAGTATTGGGCCCATGTCTCTGACTGATAGTTCTTGAGAGCCATTTAGGTAATCATCAACTCAATAGTGTGAGAAACAATACTACACAATTCAATAACCACAACATTTTGGTGGCGATGTGATTGAAGGACAAACCAATAAACCAACAAACAAACACACTTTCGCATTAATGATAGGTACAGTGTCCCTGAGAGGTATCGATCGAGCTTTTCGGAAATCTAAAAATGGGGAATCTCAATTTTTAGGTTCTTTTTATTCGGACGTTATTGTATTTCGACACTCGATTTCTAGCAATGTTGGTATGAATAAATGATAATCTCATACTAAGCACACTGAAAACGGATTCCTTATTTATAAAGTAAGCACTGCTAACAACTACAATATAAGTCGGGTAAAAATAGAAACAGCATGAATTAATTGAATAACAAATAAAAACCGTATTATATGGATACCAAGTACCAACGTCATATAAACAAAACAGTTAACTTTATGGTTTTGTTAGCAGTAGGTACCTGGATGATAACGCGAACAATAGAATAAGTAAAGTAGTTGCATTGTTGTTTAGTTTTGAATAGAGTAAGCTGCGTAGGCCCTTCTGGTCACTACAGCGTCATCGGGGAGGCTGGGAAAGGGGGAGGAGCAAGTTTGATACTAAAGTTAAAATCTAGACTAAGTTAGTTATAAACTGCTTATCATTAAAGGAACAGATTACTAGCAAAGGATTACTACACTGATCCTCACAACAATCTGGTAATCTTGGTTCGGAAACATCATTGCTGTTTTGATATACACTCTCAGGTATATAATTGTTTAGATGCAGTTTGCAAATACAATAAAATATGTCATAAATTAAACTGGTACGCACCTCATTTATAGTACCTTTCCGTATATTAAAGATAAATTTTACACTTATAATGTACCTTAATTTTATACCTATATAATGTACTTTATAATTAACTAGCTGATGCCCGCGACTTCGTCCGCGTGGATTCAGGTTTAAAAAAATCCCGGAGGAACTTTTCCGGGATAAAAAGTAGCCTATGTTACTTTCCAGGTCTTTAACTATACCCATGCAAAAATCACATCAATCCGTTGCTCCGTTGCGACGTGATTGAATGACGAACCAACAAAACAACAAACAAACATACTTTCGCATTTCAAATAAGGATAGTGGATAAAAAGTAGCCTATGTCACTCTCCCTCTAACCATACCCAAAAATATCAATCCGTTGCTTCGATGCGACATGATTGAAGGACAAACCAACAAACAAAAAAATCAATCAACAAACAAACACACTTTCGCATTTATAATAACGGTAGTGATATATTTTTTATTCTATCTATATATTTTTGTTAAGTGCTTATTTTTATGATATTATTTTTTTATTAAACTATTTATTTTATTATCTCTATATCAATAAAGGTCTGCGTGGAATTTTCTATATGCTTCAAAAAATAATCAAAACGAATTATTAATTTAATTCAAAACTTCACTTGAAAAAATTATGCACTGAATTGAAAACCTCTTTTTGATATAATTAAATTAAATAGAACTTCTAGTATGATATTTTAATATAGTCACACCAAAAAAAAAAAAAACCAAAATAATATATACCAATTGTATCAAAAACTTATCATCTGTTCAGTATTGATCGGATCTATGTTCATCAAACTGAGTCGATCGCGCTATGTATTGTTAAAAACAGTAATTTACACAAGCTTTGCATGTGTGCGTGAGACTGCGCCCGACAACAACACGTCCTCCCTCGAAGAGCGCTGAGCTCGGTATGCCAGTCGTACTGTCTGCTGCACCATTTTATGTGTAAATTTTAAGATACTTTGATAATTTTTTTCGGTCATATAAATAGTTTCTAGAATTCTATTTTTTTACAATTTACGCTAAGTGAATACTGAACTTTCGTGCTATATTTTTTACTATTAGTTAAATTGCGACAATTTAAAGATATCCGGGTTATTCTAACGCTTACATTTTCATAAATCGTGCGTACGGTTTTGATTTTTTTATCTACTAATTTTGTATCCAACGTATAACAACTAAATCCAGGATTATAATTTTGAGAGTGTGTTCATAATATTGGTATTTTTTTAAAGTCGCTTTCTACAATTTTTTGTTATTAAATATGTGGCCGAAGTTTCACTCAAAAGCGTGAAATCAGTAAAACGTCTTCTGCAAGAATTAAGATTTGAATTATAATTTTTAATAAAATTAATGTTTTGTTACCGGCAGTCTATTAAGAAGGGATTGATCTATGATATTTTACCTTTTTTTTTATTAGAATCGTTATATCTGAAGCTTCAATAGTTCCCAAAAAATCGAAAATCGGGCATGCGGCCTCTTAATGCATGCGCTAACTACCCAAAAGTAAGCCTGTGCGACGTGCGAATGCCTCATTTTCGCCCGCATTAGCGCATGCATCAAACCTTCTGATAGACGCATTAATTATTAATGATTAACGCACGCACTCTATTACATCCTCTCGCTCGATTGTGACGCACACGTAACAAGGGCAACTTTACTATAAATAAATCAAAGAAAAAAAAATTGCAAGTAGAAAATGCACCAGTGTAGTTACACCAATTATTAGCCAATTTTTAGCTCTTAGTCAAAGTACTTTTCTTTGCCCTTTTCTTATAAACTTTATGTTAATTCTAAAGTAGTCTGAAAGTTCAAATAAAATAATGATTTAGAAAAATCTTAGAAAATCCTTTCATTGTTTTGGTTAACATAGCAACTAATAATCTAGCTAGGTACGTAAATTCTCGTTCAAAAATACACCATTATAAAATTCCTTTCAAATTAACATAACAGAACAAAGGATTTGCATTAATATAAGGCTTAGTTTTATTTACATAGAAATCGCTGTGATTTCCTTATTCGTCTCATCGTAGAACGTTGGTTATTTTAACTTTAAATGGTGTTTAAGATTGTGTTGACATTAAATACGCAATAAACTACTTACTACTTAGTAGTGCATAATAATAATAATAATAGTTTTTATTGTCAGGCATGAAAACCCATAGAACATAAAAAGTTACAATAAAATAAAATAAACATTACATTGGAAGGTACATAGACACACACATAATAGACTAACTGAAATGGTTAAAAAACTGTCATGTCACAGGTCACAGGTATTTACTTATTTGTAGAAACGTTCTTATTAACATTATTTCACTCTCGAAAAACTCGATATTTGATACCTTCTGGCCAAAACTCATTTTTTAATTTTTTAAATAACAATCCTAATCTAAATAATATTATAATTAATTTGAAAGTGTGGATGTTTGGATGTTTGTTACTCAATCACGCAAAAACGGCTGAACGGATTTGGATGAAATTTGGCAAGGAGATAGATTATACCATGGATTGACACATAGGCTACTTTTTATCCCGGAAAATCAAAGAGTTCCCGCGGGATTTTGAAAAATGTAAATCCACGAGGATGAAGTTGCGGGCATCAGCTAGTATGTTCATATATTATATTATTCAAGCAAAAGATATTGCAATTTTTGAAAAATATTATAAATAAAAACAAGATAATGTTGTTAACAACAATATTTATATATAATATTATCTTGTTTAGTAGTCCGGCTCGCACTTGGTCGGTTTTTTTAAAGACAGATACAATTTAGCCCTTGACTACAATAATTTCATCTAGTTGTAATGATAGATGCAGGCTGATCTAGATTGTTCGGCAGTTTTTGTTAAATCCTTAATAGCGTTTTCCGATTAAGATTTAAGATTTATTTTTTCACTCAAGAAAATTGCATCCAATAGCGTTTCTATTTCATGAGAAATTAAGATAAAAGATACAAAAAGCACATTGAAACATTAAAGTTTTTATATTTATAGTTTTAAAATAAAAAGCTTCCAGAAGTCGCAAATTTTTGCATGGATCGTTAATTCAAAGGGGGTTTTGGCGATTTTGCACGTTGCTAACCGGACACACTTTCTAAATTGGGTCTCTTAGGTCTTTGCCCTTGTGATATCGCCAGTTTGACCCGGACTTTGCAGGTTCGTGAAATCGTTTATTTATTTTCGTGAAACAGGGAACCAAAAAAGGAGCAATACGTACGTTGAAACGCGAATTCTTTATTTTTTACGGGTTAAGGGGAAAAGCTTGTTTGGAATTAGCAGTTTTATTATCTATCCTATCTACAATAATATTATGTTAAAATAATACTTTTTCTATAAGTATGTATATTTAGCGATTGTTTTCCTGTTTTTCGTTACAAAGTTCATTTTACTCGTTTTTGGGGTTCCGTACCTAAAAAGGAAAAAGTGATCCTTAGGGTATAGGAACCCTTATACCCTAAGGATAACTTTGTTGTCTGTCTGTCGTGTCCGACAAAAAACCTATAGGGTACTTCCCGTTGACCTAGAATCGTGAAATTTGGTAAATCCGAAAACCGTGAATTTATAACTAAGTACATCACAAAAAAATAAAATGGGTTCATGAACAAATAATTAGGATTTTCTACTTTCAAAGTAAGATAAATATACCAAATAGAACATAAAAGAACTTTACCTGTACATTTTAAAACAGATTTTTATTTATTTTTAGGCATAGTAATTTTTTATTTATCTTGCAAAATGTCGATAAATTACGACTGTAGTACGGAACCCTCGTTGTCGGTGCCCTCGGTGGTCTGACTCGTACTTCGCCCGTTTTTGACACGTAGTAAGAATTTAAGTCGGTAAGTAAGTATTACTATTACCGACTTAAATTCTTTTAACTTTATTTGTGACTGTGAGTAATAAGTAAGTACCTACTTATATTAAAATTGTATGTTTTATCCAAGTAAGCTTTTAAAACTGGAAAAACCACCGATAGTACCTAGGTAATTTATATTAAAATTTTGAAAAAAGGATGGTAAAAAACGGGGTAAGGCCTCTTCCAATTTGTGTAATCTCTTTCCAATCAGTAATAATAACTTCTATACTTATTTAATTGGATACCATCATTTTTGGGATTTTGGTTAAGTGGAAGTCACGAAAGAAAAATTACATAAAATTAGAAAGGATGCGAATTTCTGAATTCCATAGATAGTATAGCGTTGGCGTAAAATATGGATAATTATATTGGGGTTTTATCGAGATGTTGAAAATTTCTCTTTTTCTGTCCAAGATAAACTCATAAAATAAGTGTTTAAAGTGTTTAAGACTGTTTTGGTCAAACCACATAATACCACAATTCATGTAGTGATAAAACACGTTCATTATGTTATTAAAACGGTTAATGCATCCTACGCCATAACTGTGCTATTAAGTAGATTCAGTGTTTTATTTTGATATAGTCAACCTATTATTCAGATAATTAATATTCATCATGATCAACCCATCGCCGGCTCACTACAGAGCACGGGTCTCCTCTCAGAGAGAAGGGTTTTGGCCATTGTCTATACCACGCCGGCCATGTGCGGATTGGTAGACTTCACACACCTTTGAGAACATTATGGAGAACTCTCAGGGATGCAGGTTTGCTCACAATGTTTACCTTCACCGTTAAAGCAAGTGTTGTTTAATTACTCAAAACGCACATAACTCCGAAAAGTTGGAGGTGCGTGCCTGGGATCGAACCTCCGACCTCCCATTAGAAGGCGGACATCCTAACCACTAGGCTATCAAAGTAGTAGTAGTAGGTATCACATAAGTGTATGGATTAGATAGGTACCAGACATCTTACACCTTTAAAAATTGTGGAGAACTCTGAGGCATGTATGATGTAGGCTCAAGATGTTTTCTTTCACTGCTAAAGCAAGTAATATTTAATTGCTTAAAATTATCTAACTCTGAAAAGTTAGAGGTGCGTGCCCGGCATTGAACTTCCAACCCCCGAATACGAGGCCAATTATTGTTTTAACCACTAGACTATCACCACCTAGGTTTAGCAGTGCTTTTATGCCTCTATGACATGCTAGCGATTGTATGTAGCACATTTTTTATATTTATAAGCATAAATTGACTAAAATATGCAAAAAAAACATCTAAACACCTCAAAAAATTTCTCATTCCCCGCGCTAAGGATGTTGCACGCGGATCTCGCGGCAGCTGCCAATAAAAGTAACGTTTGTTTACATCGATGATGAATCATGAGTAAATCCCATGAGCACACATTCCAACTACGCGTCCTTCGTAAGGCGGCTCGCAGGCGGCAAAAATCGAGACCTATTATTTTATAAGGGTCTATATAATTTAAAATTCTCATAATCTTCCAAAGGTAGACTGGCAGATGTGTTTCTCGAGCCTTAAGGTGACGCAGTACACTCGACCGAACCTGTTTGCTTTTCACTTGACATTGTATGAGAAAGGTGAGAGGCACGATGATTTTCACTGAAATCAAGGATTTAGGAAAAGTATTTTTGAGAAAAAACTACTGAGTTTATGTTTGCAAAGTATAGTTATTTCAACTAATGAATAAATAAACTATGTCTAATGTTAAATTTCTTTAGAATTTTCATACTCCTAATCTTATTTATTTACATCCAAAGTTGTCATAAATTTAGTGTAAAAATAGGAATCTTTTGAGGCTATTAACTTTAAAATCAATATTTTTTTCAGTGTTTCATATATCAATAAACCTAGATAATGACGAGATTAATCGATATAATACTTAGTTTTGAGCATACAATATCAAATAATGGAGTAATTACCCTCCTACGTTTGTATGAAGAAAGCATCGAACTGAGCCCACTTAAGTAAACCTTTTGTATAATTCATTGGTTGTGAAATAAAGTGAAAAAAAAACTTAAATTTGACGTTTAACGACATTTTGACAGGTTTTGGTTTTTGTATCAGGAACCTGTTAAAATACCATTCGTCAGTTAAACTTAATTTGATTGATTTTAATTTATTTTATACTACTTAAAGACATGCTGGTCTTTAGGTAGTATAAAATAAATAAAAATCAATTAAATAAAGTTTAACTGGTGAATGGTATTTTAACAGGTTTCTGTTTTAACAGGTTCTCATGCAATAGAATTCGCGCCACCTATTGTATCTAAATTGATGATACTATGTTAGAACACATAATATTATGTAGCGAACAGATAGAGGAATATTAGTGAAATTTTAGACCCAGATGGGTATAGCTGTAGTACATTGATATGGTTACCAGAAATTCATCAACACAAAACAGCCGGTTACTTATTTAATAATAAATAAATAATAATAAATAAAATATTAATGAGGTATTATTGATACTTTTCCTAGTCATTTTTCCAATACTGAAAGCATTCTGTTTTGGTTATTGTTAATAAATAACTAGTTAATATATACATTTAGAGAGAATTATAACAATATTTAAAATGAAGATTTATAAATTTCTTAACATAATATTACCGGGTTAGGTTATATAATTTCAACCTAATATTTAAAAAATAAATACAATTTATTGATAAATCGCTTAGTAGTGGTGAACAATTTATCAATAAATTATTTTGAAAATTCAGAATCGATTTCAACTCTAATAAAAATGCAAATTAAAATTTATAAATCAAAACTTAAATTTATTGCTATTAGATATTATAAAATCAAGTTTTGCAAAATTATTTATTGGATAACAAGACAAGGAATAAGTATGACATTATGTCGTGATAAAAAAATGAATAAATTAAAATACCTGCCTTGACAACATATTGAGTTTTTTATAACATAATCAAAATGACTTGTTACTTTATTATTACTATTATTTTTTACTCTCACACTCGTGTACAAAATAAATATATATAACAAAGAAAAAAAACGTAATATACATATTTAAATACATATACCGGGGTTCAGGGGTTTTTTTAAAATACAATATGAACACGTATAAACAATAGGTTATTCATAAGTTACCCACGTAACAAAGCAGTACATAAATAAATAAATTGGCAATAAAAAATGAAAATATTTAAATATAACAACAAATAAATGTCACAATTATTATAGGCTTGTATAATATTTTATGTCATTGTTATTCAACGATCAAATTAATTTATGTATTGTTTACGAATTCCTGTTCAACATTAACAGTGAATATTGATAAGAAAAATAAGTTTGCTAACAATTTGTTGGTAGTCTGTGGGCAGCCGAATTTACATAAAAACAAGTGGATGCTAAGCCACCCGGTCAGTCTTGTTGTGTATCTTTGCGGAGAGACCTTGTCAAGAATTTTTGGAAATGGTGTCGAGGATTGTGTGTATTATGACGATTGCTGGGCTCGCGAGCGGAGCGGTGTGGCAGGGAGCGAGGTTGCCAGAGAAACCTAGAGAGCATGGTGAGTTGTCTTTATTTAATCCTATTTTTTACTTGCTATGACCCATCCCGGCTTGCCAGAATGGAACTTATCTATCTTCTATATATACTTATTCTCAGTAGGGGGCAATCTATCGCTGGCTCACTACTGAGAACAGCCCCCCGATTGTGTAAGAATAACCATTTCATTGCTATCGCAATCGTCAAAGAATTCTGCCCTTTGATTGGTTGATTCGCTGTTTACATTTTTTCACAGCCAATCAAAGGGCAGAATTTGTTGACGATTGCGATAGCCATGAAATGGTTATTCTTACACAATTGGGGGGCTGGTCTCCTCTCACAATGAGAAGGGTTTAGGCCTATACCACACACTTTTGAGAACATTATGGAGAACTATCCGGCATGCAGATTTCCTACGATGTTTTTTTAACCGTTAAAGCAGATGATATTTATTTGCTTATAACGCACGTAACTCCAAAAAGTTAGGGGTGCTTGCCCGGAATCGAACCCACGACCTCCCGAATAGAAGGCCGACGTCTTAACCACTAGACTATTACCGCTTCATCGAATTGTCTTTACTTAATCTTAAAAATATTTTTTCAAGCATAATATACTTGAGGGAGAGAGTGAGAACTTTTAGAAAAATAAATTTTTATGTCTTAAAAAGCCTGTATCCTTAGGCAGTGTACAGACATTTCTTGCACAACGAAGATAGACATAGGCTATTTTTAGTTCAGACCAAACGTCAAAACCGATTAAACGTATGTGCCATGAAAAGGTAACAGACAGACAGACACACTTTCGCCTAAGTATATAATATCTAATATAGATTCAAGATACCACGGTAACTACACTCTACAGGATGTTGTAGTTTACAATTTTTAGAAGCAGCACCCGGATTAAGTATCTACCTACTATAATAAATTTTCATAGATTTTTTAACATTGTGCATTTTCTTTTTTTATTATTATTTTATAATGATCATAATGTTTAGTATTATAAAAGTAGAACCACAGAACTGTCTATTATTCATTACCTAGATTTTTGTTTCGTATATTATATTTTAAATAGTTATATAAACACTTCCTATTTGGCTGTTCTTTATTATATATCCGGCATGTAACCGGTACTGAATTCCACGTAATATTATAATTAATTATACACACATTTTATTCAACTTCAAACGTCAGAACCGTTATACTATCGGCGACCTTTAGAAGCAAAAATCATAACCAGTCATAACCATGGTATTGATAATAGGTACCTGCTTCTTCCAAAATATGTAGATCACCTCACGATGATTTCGTTCGATGAAAAGGGCATGTATGACTGGCTCTGTGACCTATGACGAGCTTTCTGGCGTACGAACCAAGCCTAGTCATCTCTCAAGCAAAACACATTTTCTTATTAAATTCTGGTGTAATATATTTTTACTATCCTATAGATATTATTTACTATCACACTCGTGTACAAAATAGGTAAGTACATATAAAAGCCAAAAGAAATAAGTATAATATAAGTAAGTACTTGATTAATTATTTATAGGTCTATACTTACATACATAAAAATAAATAAATATTTGTACCGGGCACAGGATTACACCCTGGCAGGGGAGGCCAAAGGGCCGGGGCGGTTTCAGGTCGACAGGTTGGGAAATCGGCGAACTATCCTAGCCAAGTCTAGCAACACCGCTTTTTGTATCCTGGCTGCGAGCGAACTGCCACGGAACCCCAGTCGCCTCGGATGGTGTGTGAGGCTGACTGAGATCAACCCATTTGCAGATGATATGACGATTGGGATGGTTTCAGTGGACTCCACATGCCACATGTCGGTAATCTCATGAGACAGATTGAGATACTTTTACGTTTTTTCTCCGTCTCAGCTCTCACGAGGTTATCGTCATACGGAATGGTGATGTCCACCAAAAACACCCTCGACTGTGCCCGGTCCACCACCACGATGTCAGGCTTATTCGCTAGAATAGTCCTGTCCGTGATGATAGACTGATGAATGATGATAGTGATTCTAATTTCTAACTATAGGCAATAGATCCAAAGATTACTCTAAACATACAAACAGACTCACAAAGTTGACTTCTTTCTAATATTAATAATTATTATTTTTATAAAGCGTAGGCAATAAGGTCTCCTTGTTTTAATAAAAACAAGGCGTTTGACATTGATAAATAGGTCAAATACATATGTATCTTTAGATTAAGTAATCAGTTTGTTTTTACGGATCTAAATAGGTAAATACTAGTACCTATATCAAACAAAAGTTAGCTCTAAAATTGGCCACATTAGCATTTCATTCAGGGCTTATTTTACAATCACCAAACGAACTTTAACCAGTGATTACTTTTGACGTTTTGACACACAAAAACTAACAAAAAAAATCCTAGTTATATTATAACCATTATGTTCAACATTTTTTTCAATCGCAGCAATGTAAAAAAATTAACCATACTTAGTATTGATAACAACGATAGCCAAATTAACATCGAATTAAATATGGTTCCTCCTCCAAACTCTATCATCATACCTACTACTAAGCTCGATGCCGTGTAGAAACCAAAGGGCATAATAAAAACTGCCATACCCCTTCCAGGTTAGCCCGCTCCATCTTAGACTGCATCATCACTTACCACCAGGTGAGATTGCAGTCAAGGGCTAACTTGTATCTGAATTAAAAAAAACTTAATCCGTTGTACGAGTATCGCAATATAAATGTGACTTGCGTTTTGCAATTTGGAACTATAATCGAGTTTGAAGAAAGTAGTAAGATTAAAGGTCGTTGTCTCGTACCTACACTGGTACGAATTTGGCAGAACTTAAAAAAATAAATTTAAAAGACATTCTAATAACAGCATTATGTAATCACTAACATAATTTCGAATATGTAGACGTACCTAATTCAATTAATGCAAATCAATAACGTTTTTGTCACTGTGGCGCCATAGCGTAGACGTTTTATTTTTTCACCGGAGCATTTTTTTAACAATTTGTCTTATTAATATGCAAATTTAGTTTTATTGTTACCGTATGGGTGATAATCGCGTGGAAAACATTCCGAGTGTTGTTTTAAATCATTCGGGCGCCTTGGTGGCGGTGTTCTTGCGATTTAACAAGTTTAATTGGGATGGCTGAAATGCCATACCGGCGCCATCCTTCTTGTTTTGGAATCCGTCCATACTAATATTATAAATGCGAAAGTGTGTCTGTCTGCTAGCTTTTCACTGCTCTTCCGTTTAACCGATTTTGATGAAATTTGGTACAGGGATAGCTTGCATCCCGGGGAAGGACATATTATGCTACTTTTGATTCCAGAAAATCAAAGAGTTCCCGTGGGATTTTTAAAAACCTAAATCCACGCGGACGAAGTCGCGGCCATCATCTAGTAATGTAATAAGTAAACTTTGTTTTTTATATACGCTTATTAATTTTATTCAACCTTATATTATCTTATTATTTATTAATACAAAAATCCCACATATCTACCTACATGCTAAAAGGCGTCTAACCCTAAAAGCAGTTTTTGAGTTATCGATAAGAAAAATGGTAATTTTAAAAATAGATATTTTTAGAAAAGTATGCTTCGTAAATCGTAGTAATAAAGTTTTCAAATCAAATCAAATCATTAATTATTCAAAGTGTACATAAAAAGTACGCTTTTTCATGGTCAGTTGTTGAATTTGTAAGATGTACCTACGTACATTAATTACGTAAACTTAAAACTAAAGCTAAACGAGGGTTCCAATCGCGCCCAGGTCTAAGAAGAGGCCACAACAAACTCAGCCGAGTTTTTGAAGTGAAAGCTCCTTTAGAACTATTTGGGTCTTGAGATGAGTAAAAGCTTCAAGTTTGCGTCACCGACATGCTAATTATAAAACTATTATTAGTTAATGTTAAAAGTTATGAAATTTTAATTTTGATATTACAATTGTTTGAAAATTCAAAAAAAACACAGTTATTTCATAATTATAAGTTTTCATTTCTGGCGGCAGTCGCCACTGACTGCCAATTTTCATTTATCAGTTTTTAGTCTGGCCCTAGCTAGCATACTTTTTAGAAATATCTCCATTGGTTTTCAAAATTTCCATGTTTTTGGTGATTACTGACTCAAAAACTACTTTTTGGGGTTATCTCCTTTTATCAAAAGGATGGTAGCATAGTCAAAGTAATACATGCTATGTCAGTTGTTAAATCTGCAAAATCCTTTTTCCGTGGGTCAAGGTCCTCTTATACAATAAAAATAATTCGCAAGGTCGTGTTTTGTACTTCTTATTGGGAATCGAGATAACGCCTTAACCCTGAGGTCATACAATTACTGGTATCTGTTTAACTGATAATGGGGTACCTACTATTTACCTTATTTCCTTCTTTATTTATTAAATCAATGTAATTTTTTTAGCTTGTTCACAATTTTTTTTTTAATTTTCATATCTAGGCTTTATTGAAATTAATGCATTTGCGCTTAGCAAGTTATAGGATGGGATAGGATGGATAAGATACTAAGATCACTCGCCAGAAATTTTTAGTTTTTAGGATCATTCAACTTTTGATCATTTTTACATAGATAATGATTTTGTAGAGTTCTCTTAGAGATAAGTGAGTAAGTGATTCTTGGTTGGTCCACTTATTATTTTTTCTTTTTAATATTAAGTAGATTACCTACTAGTTTTTGATACAAATATTTCAATTATAAAAATCACAACCATCCATTTGGAATTATTTTATTTCCCAGGATAAAAGCATCTGTCCTCCGAGATGTAAGCTAATTTTCCGGGATAAAAGCATCTGTCCTCCGGGATGTAAGCTAATTTTCCGGGATAAAAGCCTCTGTCTTCCGAGATGAAAGCCAATTTTCCGGGATAAAAACCGGTGCCATCCGGGAAAATCTGTTAAACGGATGGGCCACGAAAAGGGAACAGACAGCGACACACTTTCACAATTTTAATATTAGAATCATAGGCTTAGAATTTTTTCGCTCTAAGCCTATGATTAGAATGAATTGAGAAGTGCATGACGTATAACTACTACCAAGGAATTTTGGGAAATACAGAGAATATGGAAACCCGTTATAAGTAGGTAAAAGCCTCGTGATGAGACGGCAAGGTCGTTGCATTGTTGACGAGTTCATCGAAATCATAAAAAACCGATTCAGCGCATTCTTCGCGTATTGATTTTATTTTATTATAATCATTCAAACTATGTAGGTATTCGGATCATGTCCGGTTTGATTTTGGATACTAGTCCTTACTATAAATATTCATACTAAGTAATATTATAAAAATGTAAAAGTTTGCACTTAATTCTACGGCCCATACATCTATCTAATTTTGACGAAACGGGTACAAAAATAGCTTGCATCCAGGGGTCGGGAATAGGCTAGATTTCATCTCAGAAAATAAAATAGTTCCCATTGGATTTTTAACAGATCCAGTTGGACGAATTCGCGAGCATCATATTTATTCTTTTTGGAACAGAATCGAACAGAAATATTTTTTATTCAAATGAACTTTTACAAGTATTTTTGAACCGTCAAAAGCATCTACCACTGGCTCGGAATGCCTTGGTTCAAAATTAGCTCGCGTCCCGTAGACTAGTTTTTATGACGGAAAATCAACGGTTTCTTAATGGGATTTTCAGAAACCCCAAATCTTCACGGATGAATTCGTGGTCATCATAATATAATAGGTATAAATATTTATTGATACATATGAAGTATATGTATATTAACAAATTGCGAATTTTGGTGACGTCAGCACTAGACTGAAGTTTCGAGCTGATGGTATATTTTTACTTAAATATACGTCAAATGGCGTCAAAATGTCGTCATTTCGATATTAATGAGACATGGTTCTACCGTAATAGCAATTTGCGGGACTTATAGCATCTAAATATTTTGTTCCTTTTCATTGTATACCTAAATACTTATTTATTATCAAATTTAATATTCAGGAAGATTCCGTTGCAGACAAACATTTTTAAATAATATAGTTTAAATAATAACTTGTTTTAGTTAATATTTGATTAAAATTTATAAATTCTAATAATTTTTCAGAATCAATAATTTATTTATCGGAAATCCTATTAATTTATTGAAGATAACTGGTATTCATTAGTTCTCTAATCGACGGTTTTAACTTATAATATGGTAGCTATTAATAAATTATGATTAGTTTTGATTAGTTTTTTTTGTAAAAAGATTTTAGCCATGTTAATCATGTCTAATATTCCCCGTTTCCCTCCAACTAGGCGTAACGCTTGTGCTAGGAGTAATAACCTCCGTGCCTTCCCGGGTGCTGTGGTGCCCCCACGGAGAAAAAAAAGGAGTAGGTACGACAATAGTGCAACGGGTGGGGTTTGAACCGCCTATCGATTTCAGTCCGCTTTTATAACCGTTGAGCTATTCCATAAAAATAAACCTTAAAATAAGCCAATAGATTTCTTGTGTTATAGAATATATCACTAGATATTATGTGTCTGGTGGGAGCCTTCGGCCGTGGATAGTTATCACTCTACCGGGAAAGCCGTGCAGCCAAGCGATTTAGCATTCCGGTATGATACCGTGTGTGCCGTGTCGCGTGTACCCAAAGGGGCATGGGTTTAATAAAAACTGCCATACCCCTTTCAGGTTAGCCCGCTTCCATCATCACTTACCACCAGGTGAGATTGCAGTCAAGGTCTAACTTGTAACTGAATTTAAAAAAAAAACTTAGACTCCAAAGCCGAATTGCCGGCACATCTCGATTGGCCTAGGCAATCCTCAGGAGTGGCTATAGAGCGCCTAGTCTGAAGTCAAATCTTCGGCTTCTGCATAAAGAGATTTCAGGCCAAGATAGAAATGCCTAAGCTGCTAGCATCCTCCCTAAATGAGTCTTTGTTGTTGTATTAAACTTCTATTTATGTATTGTTTCAGCTCACAAGCAGGGTTGCTATGTTGAAGAAATCGATGACGTCATACCATTCGGTGGAATTGTGACTCCACTTGGCGGATGCTACAGGATAGAATGTACACACTACAGAGTAGAATATGCTTCGTAAGTTCGAACATTTATCTAAAGAATAATTATTTTAAGTAAAAACTCTTCACTGGAATCTATTTTGTTTTATATAAAATTCTGTTTAAAAAATGGCTTATTCGCCCTTTCTACAAACCAGCGACGATATATCAAAGGACAAAGGAAAATCTGACTGACTGACTGATCTACCAACACACAGCTCAAACTACTGGACGGATCGGGCTGGAATTTGACATTCTGATAGCTATACGTAGATATCCGCTTAGAAATTATTTAAGAAAATTCAACTCATAAGGGGGTAAAATAGGGGTTGTAAATTTGTGTAGTCCACACAAACGAAATTGCGAGAATAAGCTAGTCTAAATATACACAAGAAAAAGGTGACTGATCTATCATGATCTACCTCACACTACTCAAAGTACTGCACAGCTCAAACTACTGGACGGGTCGGGCTGAAATTTGGCATGTAGGTGCAAATAGTTAAACGTAGACATCCGCTAAGAAAGGATTTTTAAAAATTCAACCCCTAAGGGGTTAAAATAGAGGTTTGTATTTTGTGTAGTCAGCGCAGATGAAATTGTATGAATAAGCTAGTTACAGATAAATATGAAGGGGAAATGAATAGACTTTTAAATAAGGCACACCCAAGATTTTTTTCACATTTGGATTTTCTGTTCTATTTCAGATGTGGTGTAGTAAGCACAGACTCAGCGAATTGCTTCATCACAGACACGGATGTCAGTAGACCCTACCCACACTGCTGTCCTGATATCAGGTGTGAAGAAGACAATTATTTGTATAAGTAATACCTCCTTAAGTAGATTTAGTAAGGAGCTACGAGTTGTTATTGTTGACATTAAATTAATAGAGATGGAAATCATATGAGATCATGTAGAGGAAAAGAAGACAGGCCGTTGAAACACAAAGGAGTTTAGAAGGCAAAAGCCAACCGAGAAGTAAAAAGAGAAGGAAATAAGGATACCTACAGCTATATTTCTTAATGTTTAACGACCTTAAGAAAGTGGAGGGAAATAGAAAGAAGGTAGTAGACCGTGTGTGATGGGGCCTTTATCCAGCAGTGGACCTAAACGGGCTGATTAATTGATTGATTGAAATGTTACATGTTAATTTATGATGATACTCATAATTGATAACAATAAAAGAGAAAAGAAAAGAAAAGTACACAAATATAAAAAAAGATTTGCAATAAAATAAATAATTAAAAAGACAACGCAGACAAAGCAAAATTAAAATTGAATATATATATGATTCTATTTGAGTTATAAAATAAACATAAACATGTAGAATTAAGAAAACTTTCCAGCAGATCATTTATTCCTATCAAGAAAATAGATTTAACTACTTACTAATATTAAAATAAAATATTATGTTAATTTAATTTTTGCTTGGTTCATCGTAACTGTAAAATTTGCAATAATATAGATGTCTTCAACATAAATTATTTCTTCCATTTTCATGTAAAATTTTAATTACATGTCCATTAGCAATAAAACTTGTTGAATGTGTAAATCAGGTGTCAATGTGAATTTCTGTAAGTTTTTGTTACTAAAACAAGAGTGAACTGTTCTGAAACTTAGTTAAAACTAATTTAGGTACACAGTGAAAACGGCAGGCAAGTGACTTGCCAGTTGCCAGAGCTATCTTCTTCCAGTATCATTGCTAGTGACACTCGGGATGATAATAGAAAGTAGTTTTGAAAATGTCAACATAGCGTTAGCGCTCCTGTAAGACTTAGATATTGATAGAGTTCCTGAAATTAGAGTTGGAGATTAAAATAATGCTTAAAGGTCTCCTTCACATTATAAGAACTACTTGAAAGAAATTACTTGAATAGGTACAGTTCTTGTAATTCACGAAGGCCAGTGCTCATGCTTGTGTTTAAGTCATATCGGTATAAGTGAGCGCTCGCGTCGATTGGTCCGACATGCACGCACACTTACGCAATGCCCGTGTATCCGACGTAACCACAATTAAAGTCCTCTCGCCTTCGTGAATTACAAGAACTGTAATAAAAATCGGAATAGACAAGGAATGTTTGCTTGCATCTTTTAAGCAAGCGAGAATTTTGTATCGATCGTGTACTTATTATAAGCATCACTGAGCTTTTGATATTGTTAAGCTTCTAATAAACTCCTGATGTTTTGTAAGAAGTTCTTATTATATGAAGGAATCCTTTGCCATTACTCTGACTCGAGAAGCTATCTTGCCGCCAAATTGTTATTATTTATTTAATTAAATTAGTTTTTTGTATTTTGTTTTTTATTTTACTACTAGCCGTGTGCCCGATGGTATTTCCCTCGATCCTTTATGTTGTATCTTAGGGATAGGTCTTGAATACTTAAAAGCAGATGGTTTAGTTTTTTTTATAACAAAGCCTTAACTCACGACATGGCAAATTAATTTAAACATTATGAAAATAAAGATTGGCATGACAAAGCAGTGGTCCGACCGCCGAGAAAACGACTAACTATCGGCGATTTTCTCTCTAAAGAAACGCACAATAAATGTACATTCGTGGTGGCGAAATAAAATAATCAAAATAATAATTATTATTATTATACATTTCAAACTCGTTTCATGTAACAGACCCATCTAGTGACAGAATGATGCACTGGTTATCGGTTGCATAGTTTTTGTTATATTCAGAAACGTTAACATACGTAGTAGTACTTCCAACTTCTTTGCGTTAAACATAACTACTCGAGCATTTCGAGCACTGCTTGCGTGTACTGAGCTCATGGCTCGACGACAGGGTCTTCTCCGGTTGGCCGAAGGCCAAGCGGGGGTACGGGCCTCGAGGCGTAGCCTCCTTACCCGGGCAAGGCGCCCGCGTATTCAATTACCCCGGTGTTGGTCTTCTAGCCGGAATTTCACCGGCTAGGGCCCGCCATCTTGGCTTGGGGCCTCGTGGCTGGTTGTGTTCCCCGCGCTGAGGGCGATAGAGTCGTCGTCGCGCGCGGGGACTCATGGCTCCTACTGACTCACTGTTCAAGCATTATTACATAGATAGCGCTGATATGGACAATGTCGTTACAATAGGGTATTTTGAAAGCATGTAAAATATAGGATCTATAATATTTATATTGTCAGGAAAAGCGTTTTCGCGGGATATTTAAATAATATTCTTGTTTTCGTTTTTTCTTGCACTATAAACCTTTCAAAAACCCTAAAAATGCAAAATTTTACTAAAAAATTTTAGCCGGTTTCGCTTCTTCAACATACGCTTCGACACTTTTGTAAAGAACCAATGCAAAAAACACGTATTTCAACATGGCTTTAACAACATAATTTTTGCAGCAATTTTAAACTAGTGTATTTTTATTACTACCAGCTTTATAATATAAGGACGCTTGTATAATGTGTTTAATAAAGTAGATAATAAATTGTTTGTAGATGAAATTATTAAGAGCTAGATTATGCCCGCAATTTTGTCCGCGTGGATATAGGGTTTTAAAATCCTGTGGGAACTCTTTGATTTTTCAGGATAAGAAGAAACCTATGTCCGTCTGTATCTTGAAATTTGTGTAGTGCATGTGGACGAAGTCGCGGGCATAAGCTAGTTATCTATAAAAAAATATAATATTATCATACGTATAATCGGACGTTTTTCCTTAGTTGCTGTGTTTTATTTAGCCTTAAAGATGAGGTAACGCTTGTAATTATTGTGCTAATAATATCATGTACGTTGAAGGTCCACTCACATTATATTTTATAGTATGTATATGTATTGAACACAGCTGTTGTATGTAGGTAAAACGTTAAATTTACACACAAAATATAAAATACAAGCTTATTCCCGTGACTTCGTCCGCGTGGACCACACAAATTCCAAATCCCTATTTTACCCCCTTAGGAGTTGAATTTTCAAAAATCCTTTCTTAGCGGATGTCTACGCCATAATAACTATCTGCATGCCAAATTTCAGCCCGATCCGTGCAGTAGTTTGAGCTGTTATAACTAATCAAATGTGATTGCGATCGTAACATTGTAGCTATTATTTTACCGTAATCACCTTTCTGACGGTGACGTTAAAGCACCATAATGGATACTTTTTCACTAGACCACAATAATTCATGGTGATACGAAATGAAAACAAAGGTAACAAACAAAACCATACATTTATTGCTTAGATTTACTTTTCAAACAATTTTTTTTGACATACAGAAGCTTTCAAAATTGCTTTGGTATCCTACGTCCTCTTGATTGTAATTACTGAGTGCTGAGGTTAAACTTCAACGACTTTTCCATCAGGAAGAGTGCAGCGGACCTTGCTGCAGCAATCCGGGAATGCTCGGGTTAAATCTGCAGGGATTCTTTCGCAATTGTCAGATACCGCTATTGGGCTGCACCTGAAATATTTAAAATAAACATAAAGGTATGTTTTTTGGGTTGGTCCCCAAGATGCATGAATAAGGTGACCTCGCACTGGAAAGCGCAGCGTTGGAAGATCCCCCCTAGATGGATAGGCGACACCAAACGAGTCACAGGGAGCCGTCGAATTCGGGTGGCCCAAGACGGCGGCGTGTGGAAGTTCCAACAAGAGAACTATGCCCAGCTGTGGAGTGTGGACGTCTATCGGTTGATGATGAATTTTAAATTTTTGTTCAATCCTATGTTATATTAAGTTTTATTTTAATTACCACCACTAAGGATCTATTTGACATTTCCAAAAAAGTATTTAAAAAAATAAAAAATAAAAATGGGGGTACTTACCCTTCAATGAAGATCTCTTTAGTGTCCTTGCAAATATAATTTTCACAAGTGTCATCTATTGGCGTGAAAGGAACGTCGACTTGTATCATGCGATCATATTTTGGAAAATAACAACCTTCTTCATCAGCTGAAAATAAAATAGAAATGAATACTAGATACATACCTAGTGATACAAAATATGATGATGATGAGGTTGGATAATAATAATAGGAAGTAGGTACCATAATAATATACATCAATATTATACATACTACCTAACCTTATCAGATTTTTGCTAAAGCCCCTAAAAAGGCATCCCAAAATGGTTTGTGTACCAACGCAATTAAAAACTGCTCTCCCGTTTCTCGCACTGCTTGAACTATGTGGTGAGTCACCACGTAGTTCAAACATTATTACATAGATGGCGCTGAGCTGATTCGGAACAATCAATCAAAATAATACAGACAGAATGAGTAGCATAGACTTATATTTTACGAAAATACTAATACAATTAGTTTTATGTTACCATGGATCATCAATGCAAGGCCCTAAATTATTTTATCATCCAAGCCTGCGCGACCAAAGTGAGTCCTACGAAGCGGAAACACCTGCCCGTGCCTACCCAACCAAGTTACACAGTGCACGTATAGATTCGCGTAGTGGACGCTCCTGCATCGCGCCTCTAACGCGTCCCGCATCTCGCGTTCATGACGCGCGGATGTGACCGTAGCTTTATGCATCGATGATCAATGATGACAAATTCGATAATGCAGGTTTTTACTAACCAAATTTTGCCGGTTTTGCTTCTTCACGTATAATACCAACGTAAGCTTCGACACTTTTGTGTAGAATCAACGCAAAAAACACGTATTTCAACATGGCAAACATAATTTCTGAGTTCTAGCTTAGACAATGAGCAATTTTAAACTAGTGTGTATTTGTTATTACAACGAGCTTTATATAAGGACGCTTGCAACAGGTTTTTTTATAGTTATATTTATAATAGCGTCAATATTGTGTTTAATAAAAAAGGTATAGGTATTAGTAGATGAAATTATTAAGAGCTAGATTATGCCCACAATTTTGTCCGCGTGGATATAGGTTTTTGAAAATCCTGTAGCAATTTTTTGATTTTTCAGTATAAAACGTTATCTAAGTATGCATCTTCCGGGATCAAGCTATCTTACGTTTTGTCTTCGCTTCGTCTCAAAAACCTAAAAGATAGGATCAAAATATAGTCAAACTAATAGAGATTGGAACTACATCTAAGAATACAATATAAAATAGGAAATCCCCAGAAGACAAAGAAAGTTACTGACATAACCCTAACCATTAGCGACCACGTTCACGCCTCATTTAACTTTTTCCCTCCGCTTTGCTCACTCTTTTGCAGTGGAAGCACTTCTATGAAATCTACCAAAGCGAGCTCAACGGAGTTCGTATGGAGTCCGCTCCTCTCGCAGTGGAAGGCGGCTATTAGCAAGATGAAGTGGCAGTGGACAGGCCATGCTTGTCGTAGGAGCGATGGCCGTTGAAGCCGAGTAGTCCTAAATTGGGAAGGCACGCTGGATTGACGAGTTAAAGAGGACAGGGTGTGGTAGCGCTCTCTCAGGAAGGCCCACATGTTGGCAACACAGAAAATCTGCCATCTGTCACCCGTGAGTGGAGGTGGGACTGTGTGACAGCGCGCGGGAGTAAAAATAGGGACGATATAAAAGTAATTAAGCGAGATATAAGTACTAGGTGATTAATTAAGCTAGATATAAACTAAGTGGATGTGACAAGTGTACCTGAATATAAGACTGTGGACATTGGAACTGCGTTTGATTCATATTAGGGTCATCCCGAGACTAATAAACCCGGATTGGAGGTTAAGTTGTTTATATCAGAAGATTGGATGTGATTCATGCCCAAAAATGCGGGTCTATCCTGGAAGATGTTAAAAGTGCCTGTACAAGACGCATAGCAATATATTTATTAGGTACTTATATCGGAAATTATATGAAGAAACCTACCTGAACGAATAACAAAGTGAATATGAAATACATACAAACTGCAATGGTGCTACACTATTACTTTGGGAGTACTTGAGTAGACCTGTGTCGAGTTGGAGGACTTGTCTCCAACGCAACTACTCAAGAGATTGGTTTGAGGAAAGCACCTTATACTGTCTGGAACAAGCAGAAGTACGTAGGTCGATGGGTCCAATGCATCCATAGGTTGTATTGAAAGCGGTGAATCTGTGTACTTACCTTCTTACAGTGGATGTTCATTAAAGCATGGGTGAATATTAAGAGTGCCTAATGTAAGATTACTGCATCAAAATACCTAAGTAGGTATTTGATAAGTCACAATATTACCAATTGATACTGTCAGAACCAGTAAGTGAAGGCTATAATTATTAATAGTAAGTAGATATCAGCATTATGACTTATTTGAGAGTTCAAAGTAAGGGATTATAGTTTTATTCTGACCGCTTTAATGGATTATTATGTAGGGACATACCTAGCCCAAGATTTGATCTATGAAGTTATAAGTAGTATTAGTATTAATTTGAAGACTGGATGCAACGCACGGTAGTACTAACACCTTGTATTTTAAAATCGAAATAAGGTAATAAGTGATATGAAATACTTTAAACCAAATAGGCACCTACCTATATTAAAGTAGAATCAAGAAAACAATTAGATTATTATGTAGGTAAGTACTTGATACATGAGCTAGTGTAGAAATAAAAAAGTAGAGTTTATTTGCTAGAATGTGGTACAATTTGGTCTTAAATCTGTTTTGATCTAACACATTCAACCAATAACTGAGTGTGCAAATTATTACCTATAGTACATTATCATAGCATAATATAATGTGAAAATTTAGAATGAATAATATCTACTTAACTAATTTATATATAACTTTATCTATCTAGGAAGTAATGTTGACAATATAATTTTATTCAAGTCTTAATTTAAATCATTCAACAATCATTTTAAAAAAGAAATATGTACATGTCCTTTAGTTAAAAATAGAAATAATAATCTTACAATAACAACGGTCATATCTACATCAATGGGTCAATCAATGGTTTTAGTGCAAAATTTGGGTTATATACAGGGGTCTGATATAATCAAGTAGGTATGTACTTGATACTGGTGTCACTTAAATGCAATATTTCCGAGATTATTCAACTGTTACCATTTTTTTCATGTTCGACAACTTTTCTGATGATGTCCACGACCCTGTGACCCCGACTTGACGATGAGGTCGACGAATGTGAGATGAACAAGTGGTTTTGGCCGGCATCTGTGGTGGAGAAGTGCACATAACCTTCAAGTTGTGATTAGAAGCAGTCATGTACCTGCATGGATCGGATAAGAACACAGTAACTCTTGGTGTGAGGCCTGTTATAATGATACAAAAGAAAAAAAAGCCATCCCTGCCTGCCTCATTATGATGGAGGGTGTAACCTCAAGGTATTGTTATGTAATACAGTAATAAGAAGGTAAGAAACATCTGAATACTACTATGGTTAATTGAAGCAAATCTAGTTTACCTAGTAACTAAAATAAAGTCTTAAAACTTTGAATTGAATAGTCTCAATATGAGTAGTTATTCTTGTTTAATTAA
Source organism: Maniola hyperantus (assembly GCF_902806685.2). NCBI lineage: Eukaryota > Metazoa > Arthropoda > Insecta > Lepidoptera > Nymphalidae > Maniola > Maniola hyperantus. The sequence continues at coordinate 11,153,762 of NC_048551.1, forward strand.
ATAATTACATACTTAACTATACACATAGTAATATTTTAGTACAATTTAAGGATAGAATGCCTGAAATATGTGTCAGGTGCATGTGTTTTCATTACCTACCATTTAATGTAAGATTTTTGGATTTGGGTCTATGGTAGGCATGGTATGGTTGTGAGAATGATAGACAGTGATAGGGAGACTAATAGAGTCGATTGCTAGATGCACCCATTTAATACCTATCTACCGACTGAATAGTCTGTATTATGTACTGACAGACATAGATCAACCCGCAGGCCCTGCATAATCAAATATGATTTGAGTTCTCTACTAAGCTACTACTGGACACAAAGAAAAGATTTTGGAAAATTCTACCTGGGGTGGATCAGCTAATAAATAATTAATTGGTCCACTAGATAAAGTAGGTAACATTGAACCTATTTTGAATCTGCAGGTTTACTTATTCGACCAAATTAGAGTTATTAGATTACTTTGAATACCTAGTAGGTATAGGGTATGAAATATCAGGTTTGAATTAATCTAACTATGTACATACCAGAAACAGAAAGACATACAACACTCATGCTCACGAAAGTAGCCATGTGGATGTTGGAATTTTATTTGATTCTTATACCAATAAAATTTATAGTAAGTGCTAGTATGTACTTTTGTTCCGTTTGCTCACCCTTGTGAAAATTATAAATTACATTGGCTGCAACTACCATTTAAGGAGAGGTGAGGTTATGAAAGGAAAATGAATTGAATCATTATTATATTAACCTAAAGTGAATTTAACTGATCAGATCAGATGAAAATAAATAAATGGAATTGAATTAAAATATTTATTTATCAGCATAACAGTGGTTCTTTCAAATGTTCTTAGAGTTTTATAATTAAAAAGGTAAAATTATATGAGCTATCACATTCATATAAAGTCACTAGTAGCTGACATCCTCTTATACTAATAGATGACATGCATTCGTGATTTTTAGAATTCGGAAAATAAAAATAATAATAAAATAAAAATACGTTTCCACTTCTCATGCTCGTAAGGTTCTATTTTACGCTGGCTATAAGAGGACTAAAGTGCGTTTCATGCTGTTATGCACAAGGTATTTATAGGTAAACAACAGTCTCTCTGAATGACATATGGATGAGAAAGAATGTATGTAATTTCTATGGTGCCAGTTAACTTTTGCACTTGTATTGAGGTTGCGACCTATACCTACAAACTCATTACAGCACCCTCATTTAATCCCTACTCTTTTCAATCAATCTATAGATATGTACTTATAGTAATATTATTGTTACATTTCCTCGCAATCGAAGTGAAAAGCAGTGTTTGTTTGGTGCCCTTGTTGTACAATCTGCTATCATAAATCAAAGCCTTTAGGTACTTACTACCTCAGAAAAACACGCACTGAACAACAGGTTAACTACCAAGTACATCATATTTACTGTTGTTATTATTGGATTGGCTTACCAACTTAATAGATGATACTATCTGCTGTAATAATAGAAATTAGAAAGAAATACTAAGTTACGAAGTTCAATTTTTATGTACGAGTAAAGGAAACTTTGAAACATGTGTCTCTAATAACAAAAGAGAGTTACGAAGGTGTTATTAAATGAAGTGGCAATGACTGTGGCAATGTTATGTATTACAGGGTCTGGATTGTTGTATTTCTTTATATAGCCTACTAACACATAATGTTATCATATCGTTGTTTCTCGGGTATAAATAATGCACTAATAATTCGATCTCTGACTTAGGTTTAGATCTGAAATAAGAAATGAAATTGTCAGTATATAGAGAAGTGTAAATCTTAACCTTGCAAGCCCCATCGGATAAATAGTGGAGAAACGGATTCCCTACTTTTACTGCCCAAATTTTGACTTGCTATTTGACTTTGGAAAAAGGAGCTTATGAGATGCATATTTTTACTAAATAAATAAATTATTAATATAATTATTATAAACAAAAGACGGATTGCTCTCTTGTGTGGGTGCCCTTAAATTATATTAAAATTTCAAACGAGTTGCACAATTATTATCACTTGCAGACATTACACGTAGGGCGATTGTCTAAAACCTGCATCAATCATTATTGTTCTGATTGGCTGAATTTGTGCGATTCTTATTGCAACAATGCATTGTGGCCAATAGTGAGCGAGCATTAACCAATCAGAGATGATTGCGATCGTGACATTGTAGCTGTCAAACAACCGCGGTAGAGCCCACGGTGAACTAAAGATGTTTACTACTGTAGATACTCCACAAATAGTTGAGAATATCGATTTGAGTATTGAGTTCAGTAGTCTCGATAACTAGTCTTTCAAATCATTAATCAAATTACTAAAAGCCATAAAGCAAATTAAGAAGAAGATTAATCAAATGAGGTATTAAGGGAGCAAACACTTAGCGGGTTTGCCATAACCGTTGACACTATAACATTCATTCTATTGACTGTACACAAATAATCGCTTCTGGTGGCTGTCTTGAGGAAGCGAATTAAAAAAAAAAAATGGTGTTTAATATTGTTATGATATAACGTGTCATTGTTATGAATGTGATTATTATTTTTAGACTCTAAACAAACTGACAACCAGTGAATGAGAGAAAAGGATACCGACTTATGTATGGACTGAGTCCTGGTGTGATAAGCGGTGATCCCTGAGAATATTAGAAACGAATACCGACTTATGTATGGACTTACTCCTGGTGCGATAAGCGGTGATTCCTGAGAATATCTGAAAAGAATACCGACTTATGTATGGACTTATTCCTAGTGTGATAAGCGGTGATTCTTGAGAGTATTTTATGATAACCTAAGGAGCAAATAAGAGAGAAGAATACCGACTTATGTATGGACTTATTCCTGGTGTGATAAGCGGTGATTCTTGAGAGTATTTTATGATAACCTAACAAGCAAATAAGGGAAATGAATACCGACTTATGTATGGACTTATTCCTGGTGCGATAAGCGGTGATTCCTGAGAATAGTTGAAAAGAATACCGACTTATGTATGGATTTATTCCTGGTGTGATAAGCGGTGATTCTTGAGAGTATTTTATGATAACCTAACGAGCAAATAAGAGAGAAGAATACCGACTTATGTATGGATTTATTCCTGGTGTGATAAGCGGTGATTCTTGAGAGTATTTTATGATAACCTAACAAGCAAATCAGGGAAACGAATACCGACTTATGTATGGACTTATTCCTGGTGCGATAAGCGGTGATTCCTGAGAATAGTTGAAAAGAATACCGACTTATGTATGGATTTATTCCTGGTGTGATGAGCGGTGATTCCTGAGAATATTTTATGATGAACCAACCGGCAAATGAGAGAAAAGAATACCGATTTATGTATGGACTTATTCCTGGTGAGATAAGCGGTGATTCTTGAGAATATTTTATGATAACCCAACAAGCAAATAAGGGAAACGAATACCGACTTATGTATGGACTTACTCCTGGTGTGATAAGCGGTAATTGCTGAGAATAGTTTATGTAATATACCTTGTCCCAATTGTGTCAAAGGTTGTCTATTTTATATGTTCCAAATGAGACATATTGTTATTGGAAAATTTAATTCATGTCCCAATTGTGACATACAGCAAGTGGAAATTTTTGATTTTGTAGCAATCGTGCCAAAGGAGGGCAGCATTGACTATAATATAAACCTAAGAATAAGGAATCAAGAATGACAAATGGAAGGTGGCAATACTGACGTGAACAATGGATCGTATTCCGGTGACAAAAGCTGGTCCTAGTAAGAACCAACAAACGAATTGGAAAACGGCTGACGAAGCGTCTGAAAAATGACGACAACAACAATAATAGTCTGGTAAAACCTGATTCGATAATCCCGATGCGAGTGGACGGTGATCTTCAGTATGAACTTCAGCAACTGATCGGGTCGCGATGGTGACAAGAGGGAGTCCAGTTAATTTGATGGAAAACAAGCAGACTAAATCGGGGTCGGCAAGTGGAAAGGGTGTATCCTTTTTATTAATAATAATAGATTTATCTACAGAATAGGGGTACAGAAGTAGATATCATGGTTGGAAATCACTTTACCTGTTCTAGCAGATACTTACTAATGTTCAAGGGTTACTTAAATTCAAATTAAAGTTCTTATAATGGACGTATTCAGTAATAATATATTAATTATGTCTTGCTGAATTCGGTACGTAGTAGAAGTTGTAAAGACCCTTTAAAGTAGATCTAAAGTGACATGCTGATTGTAAATGCTAAAATATCGGTTCATGTTAATGTACATCTTCGCAGTCACTCATTGTATTACATTGATGTTAGGTGGAAACAGCACAGTAAAGAGCAAATTCTTAAATACTATTTCAAGTAACATCTATTCCAATAGACTATATAAGCAGTTCGCGCACGAAGGCTTGCTTACTTCACTCGCTAGGTATTAATGTATGGATCGCTGATATGTTATCAAAGCGTATAAGTACACCAATGTATCACGAAATAATTTCCTACATCTTTGTCATTCATTTGTCACACACTGACACGAGACAAGCAACGGTGAGCGATGCAGCAATTCACGGCTCAGCATGACGCTGGGTTGGTGCAGCGTTGGGTGCTGTCTGTCCTCAATCACCGTGTTCAAGTTAACCATATTATCATAAGAGGACGAGGGTCTCTGGCATCGTTCGTCCTTACGCGCTCAAGAATGTACAAGAATGGAAGTTTCCAGAAATCAGATTTTATTGTATGTTACATCAATTAAGTCTATAGTGCCATCAAGGACTCGTTGCTTGCAAGACAATAAAATGGGGCAACAAAACGCCGTCTGTTGCGCTCTCTATCGCACTTACGGGGCTTATGGTAGACACAGTTATGCATGCATCTACCCCTAGTGCAAGGATGATATGGGGCATCACGGGTAACGAGTTTATAATAATACAATAATACCTTGGCTAACATCATTGTGACTTATTTTGTTATATTAATAATAGTATTTGTTGTACTACAATCGAGATACAGTCAGAGGCAGTCGTCTCAGTTATTTGAAAATATAGGATTACATTGTGCACATTGTAGATCTCATAGTGATCTGTACTGTGTATCATTATCAATTAGTGGATTCATGTTTCTTTAAATTTCTGAAATAATATGATTATTGGGGTCTCCTTAGAATACATTGTGGTTTGTTTCGATCTTAGTACTTATTAATAATAACAACTACATTTAACCATTAAAATTCAATAATTCAATTTGATAGGTAATTATCTTTTATTGTTATTCAAGTAGAGTACAAAATATGGTCACATAATATCTGTGCCGACATCTCTGCCTTTCTGGTCTGCAAAATTATTTTACAATCATTATTCATATACTTACCGATATTGCTTAGTATAATACTACATATATGCAATTAAAGATTGGCATATTGTTTTCTTATTATTTTTTTTACGTTACATACTTATATTGTAATATTATTATTTTTTTCAACGGTGTCAATCAGTAGGTACCACTTGAGAATAATTAAATGTCAATTCACGATAGTCAAATTGGTAATTCATGAAACACTACAAAGACATTATAATCAAGGTCAACTCATATCAAATATTCATCAATTGTATGAGAACATTGGATTATAAGATATTCTTTTAATTTATTTTTAAGTTTAAAGAAATTATGAAGTCTACAGAAGTAGTTAGGTTCATTGGTATATTGTAGAACTTTGTGATTAATTTTGTATAAAGTGTTAGTAATGGTCAATGGGATCCAACAACTCTTGCCATATCTCTTAAAATGTTTATACTAGTGAAAAT